>NC_064855.1:103668351-103968351 GCF_024139225.1 Suncus etruscus | reverse complement strand
AATTTAAAAGGAATTGATTCTTAACAACTCTGTCCCACTGCTTTAAAATATTCTAATCACATCAATTTGAGTATAAGAACTTAAAATATTCTCAATTCTGCTTGCTTGTGCCCTATTTAGTTTGTATCCCTTGCCATTTTAAAAAGTTTTGGGAAATTTTTGAAGATGGCTACTTATTGAATTATATATGTATATATATATATATATATAAAGCATATATATTTACATGTGTATTTGCTTTCCCGATTTTACTTTATGCTATTTTAAATTTATAGTTCTACTGTATTTATTGTTGCATTAATGTTATGTTTTGCGGCATAGAAACTTATAGCTTACAGTGATCCTATATTTTAAAGATGTTAAAGTTACATATCTTAAAAAGTAGGGAAATATATCAATTTATTTTGGGATCATTTCTATTAGAAACAAAAATATCTTCTGTTCAACACTTTTGTTTCTTTACTGCTGTTGGAATTGGTAAAATATAGATGTTTTGAATCCTAAGCATCATTTTTTTCTCTTTTTTTTAAATCATGTATTCCTTTGATTAATTTTAATTTCTCTTTGCCTGTCTCCACTGCAGTGTTCTTTTTCAATCTTTGCATTCAGCAGGTAGTGGAAGCAGAAAGAAATGAAGCTTGGAGTTAAGTAATTTGAGACTTTACTGCATCTTCCATTAGCCACAATTCACTGAACAAATTGGACACTTTGGTAGACTATTTGAGTAAATAAATAAAAGTTTCCTTGGCTTGCATATACGATCTCTACTTTCTCAGCTTTTATGATACATGACATTAACTAAGTTTTTCAACTGCAGATATTTTAATTTACAAAGATTATTGGATCTGCAGATACTCAGTCTGCTAAGGACAGAGTTCTTGTGGATAATTTAAGAGAGAGGATAATTGAAATTGATGATTTATGAGGGGAAATACTACATGAATATTTTATGTGGTTAGCAGTAACTGTAGATCACTATGAAGAGGAAAGAACATTGGTCATTCTAACTTCAAGCAAATTATGGTGGTGCCCAAATTAATTTTGTGTTATTTCCTTCTTGGTATTTTATTAACTACCCCACCAAAGAAAACTGTTGCTTTGAGCTTCATTTCTAGAATTATGTAATCTTCAAGAAAATGTATTTAGCTAACATATCAAATCAATTCCTCATTGAAAGCTTTAACGGGTAGTTTTAATTCTCTGTGAATATTGCTGCATATAACAATATATTATATTTATATATATTATTATATATTTTTATATTTTTTAATTCCATAAACTACATTCTTCACATTGTTCTTCTCTGGATTATTAGACTTGTTTTGCCTATGAGATAGGCTAGCCGAGTAGTTATGAAGCCTTTGAGAGTAAATTTTAATAGATTAAAAATGAGAAAATGTTTTCAGAGAATAGATAGCCTTGGTATAATAAAATCAAACAATTATTGATGAAGATCGGAGATAACATATAGAAATTAAAACCCTGATAAGACTGGCTTTCAGAAAACATCACCATCTATGGTGAACCAAAGAGTACTTTAAATTTCTACCAATAGAATTAAAGGTTAATAGATTAAATTAGAAAGGACAAGGCATATGCAGTTAGGAATGAACATAAAAAATAACAAATTCCTGAGAAAGGGACTTTATTCATTGCAGAAATAATGACTTCAAAGTTTCCTTGGACTCATGATGAACTTTTCATCATTTAATTTTGTTGCAGTTGAAGTATGTGAAGTATGGAGAAGAAAGGTAATAGTCATGAGAAGACAGTCATATTATTTCATTTTGTTCACCTCAGTCACATTGGAGATGATTTTCTGGGATTGGATAGATATTAGAACTAAATTGATTTTACAAAAAGTTTGCCATGAGCACCATTTAACACAGTCACTTACATCATCTAGTTTTGACATAGTTGTTTGCATTGCCTGGCAGTCATCCAACTATGATCTCCATGGCATGGGAAGTAATACCCAAAGTCCAATTTTCTTGGGTTGCACATCGTAAGTCTAGAGTAAGGAATTTCCTTGTTGCAGGTCAGAGTGTTAATCTTGATTTTTCCCAGATTGGTCCATTATCTAACTTTACAGAAAAAAATTTGGAAAAAATAAATTTAAGTCTATGAGAGTTGTATGAAAAGGCTATTTAAGGGCCAGGCGGTGGCGCTAAAGGTAAGGTACCTGCCTTGCCTGCACTAGCCTTGGACGGACCGCGGTTCGATCCCCCGGTGTCCCATATGGTCCCCCAAGCCAGGAGCAACTTCTGAGCACATAGCCAGGAGTAACCCCTGAGCGTTACGGGGTGTGGCCCAAAAACCAAAAAAAAAAAAAAAAAAAAGAAAAGGCTATTTAAGTTGTATGAAGTGGCATAAAGAAAGTCTATTCTCAGGATAGAAAGTAGGCTTTTCCAAAATGGACAGTATTCATCCTAAGCAAAAATGTGGGTGAATCTTCAGGATAAAGAATTTATAGCATAAAAAAATTAAGTACTTCAGGAGAGATACAAATGACCTCATATCAAAGAAGTTCATATCTTTGTCTCTTTATTGTTAGTTTTTATAGTTTTCCAAATTGCTTCCTTAGGTACATTGCTGAGGTGTTGCCAAAGGAAAGAGAATGGAATTTTTGATGGTCTTTTCTGAAATTCTTAGCATTGCTTGTTCCCAGAGGGTCCAGAAATACTATACATTACAGTTTTTTTTTAATTTATTTAAAAAGAACTCTTGTGCTAGGGCTTGTTTTCCCTCAGTTGCATGTCCTTTCCCAATCCATATTACCAAGACCCTTCTCACTTTTTTTTTTCTGGTTTTTGAGCCATACCTGGTTACGCTCAGGGGTTACTCCTGGCTACGCGCTCAGAAGTCGCTCCTAGCTTGGGGAACCATATGGGACGCCAGGGATCGAATCGAGGTCAGTCCTAGGCTAGCGCTGGCAAGGCAGACACCTTACCTCTAGCGCCACCGCGCCGGCCCCTGATTTTTTTCTTCAATTAATTATGGGCAAATATGAAAGTGTACAAAAGTAATTTAAAAAAGTGACTAAAAAGAAAATTAAGATACTACCAGAGAACTATCAGATGTATATAAGATTATCAATATAAAAATTATTGGAGTCCCTGGAGAACAGGGAAGCCAATGTAATGAATAAAAACATATTAAAAATTTAAGAAAATTGTTCATGTTTGAGGAATAACAGCACCAAGGTATAAAAGGCCTGAAGTGTCTCAGCAAAAATAAACTCAACTATTTCCAAGAAATAATGGACTCAAAATGACAAAAGACAAAATAAAGGCAGAATACTTAGTGAAAGCAGCAAGAAAAAAACTTACAAAGAAAGGACGCCCATGAGACCACAGCAGTTCCATCTATTGAAATTCTGTGCATCAGAAAGAGTCAGAAAATCATAGTGCTCAATGAATTCAGCACCTCAGCAAGAATACTCTACCATGAGGATTATCATTCAGATCTAAAGAAATGTTACAGAACTTCATGGACAGATGAACAACAGCTAGGAAATTCAAAGGCTTAAAATCATTTTTGCAAGCAGTGTTTAAAGAGCTTCTCTAAAGGACAAGATATACTTCCAAACATATTGATGGTGTATTCAGGGGTCCTCAAACTTTTTAAACAGGGGCCAGTTCACTGTCCTTCAGACTGTTGGAGGGCCAGATTATAGTAAAAACAAAAATTATGAACAAATTTCTATGCACACTGCATATATCTTATTTAGAAGTGAAGAAACAAAATGGGAATAAATACAATATGTGGCCCGCGGGCCATAGCCCTCTGTAAGATGGAAAAATATATGCTTACTCCAAGCTAGGTAAGGAATTTTATACATTTTAATAATGATTTAATATCTCATATATATTGATTAAAAGCACTTTGTAATAAATTACCCCCAAAATAAGTGAGTTTAGAAGAAATTGATAAGTGATTTTGAGAAGGAATTGAATCATAAACTCCATAAAAATTTTCTTCATTAAATTTAGCAGATTACTACCCATTTTTGGCTTAAGCTATTCTGAATTCTTTGAAGCATACCTTTACTTTGAAAAAAACATTTGATACCCATCTTTTTTTTCTCAAATAAGACAGATAATTATACTAGAACAAGCAATAGGTGATGACATTTGATTGGAGACCTAAAGACAATACAACTTAAAAAGACTTAGTATAATCCTCTTCTTAAAGTAACTGCAAGTTCTCCTTTCAGAAGTTGCCATCTCCTCCTTTTTGGTTGGATAGTTTATTTATTATACTTTATGATACACACTTCTCTTATGGAAATTGAGATTCTTTTATGAAAGTATACTATACTATTAAACACGTTTCTGATTCACTGCCTTCTGAAAATCTTTTCTCAAATGAAAGACAAGAACCTGGGTCTCTTGTGAAATTTTTTGGCATGGTTTGTTTTCTTCTGAAGTGAATCAACCTTGATTCACTCCAAGCAGCAGTTTGTCCTCCAAAATTGGGTGGCTGCTGTAAACTTTTAAACAATGTCAATAAAAGAGACCATGGTAAACTTTAAGTGCTGCATTGATGAGGTTGACAGAACTCTTACTTCTCACATATTCTAGGAGTTGTTTATTTTTTAATAACCCTAACTTGATGTCTCCAGATTCACACTACAGAAAAAGTATCTTGTCATAAGTTAATAGAGATTAATATCCATACTACAATTGGGTAGCAGTGGGCAGTTAAGACAAATTTTACAGTTAAATAAATTTGGATTTAGTATGCCTTGTAAACTTGCGTTTAAGCATTCTATACTAAGATATTGAATGTATATATATTGTATTATATACTATAGAGTGTCTCTAAATAATCTGAGTAATGCTTTAGGTGGCCTGAAATGGAGTCTTTCATTAGCTTTTTTTCTTCCTTAAATTAGACTATACCTATGACTTTATTTTGATAACTTATGTTTTGTACATTAATTTTGATAATATAATTTACTTATAAGCAACATTTTAAAGAGTAAAAAAGTTAGTTAGTGGTTACAGTCAGGTAAACTCACAAAGTGAACATTTTCTTCTTTCAATTGTAGCAGGGATGCTTTTTTTTGCCTATTTTGAGGACTTATATAAGTATTTCTTTTAGTGAATATTTTGTGAATGATAACTCTGTTAATTTTTGTTTTGGGGGAAAATAATTTCCTATCATATTTGAATATAAATTTGCAGAGGAAGTTTTATAGCCTGAAATTATTATCATTTATAATTGTCAATATATAAATTTATTCTCTACTATATAAAGAAGTTGGTGTTGAAAATAAAGCTATATAAATAATAGAATAATCCTTTGCATATTGAAATTTTTTCTAACAGATTTATTTTATCCCTGGCTTTTGATTATTCCACAATAATATTCTTGTATGTTTTTTGCATTACAAATGTGGATTTTCTATTTATTTGCTAGAATTTTATTAATAGCTATATCTTTAGAAGTAAGATATTCTCCATTAATATGACTTTGATACATATTCCACCTTTCATTTTCTGGTATATACTTTTCTCTAAGCTTCCTCTTCCATTTAACTATTATCATTCTTTAAGAGTTTTCATATTTTTCATAAATGTAATTTTTTCTTCATTTTCATTAAGACATTACAGAAATTTTATCTTTAATTTCACCTATAACTACACATATAATATAATTACATCTGGTTTGTATGACTTTCCAGAGAAATTTTCAACTGACTGATTGTAAATTGCATTTCAGTAACTTCTTTAATGTATTTATAGCTTCAGTCTCCTTGATTAAAAAAATCCTTTGTCTACTTAATTTTTTAACATAATGTCCAGAAGGACGACAAATACAGAATGATCTCACTTATATGTGATAATTTAGAATGACTGAATAAGGGAATGACATGTTTTAATGGGGAGTTTCCTAAATCACTCTTGGCCTCATAGTGTAAGGAGGAGAACAGAGTACGAAATAAATTGAGGGGGAAAGAAGAGGCAGATGGGATGCAAGGTTACGATATGGGGATTAACTGTCAAGTGGATTCAGACGAAGTTGTGTTATCAATAAATAAATATACAAACCTCAGACACAATAATTTAAGCATGAGGTACAAAGAATCACAACCGAAGTTAAAAATGTACTGGTCAAAGTAGCAGGCTAAGGGCAATAGTGTAGGGTAGAAAAAGGGACTTTGTGAACCCAAGTGGAGAAAATTCAACACTTCTTGTGAAATGTATACTGGAATTTTATATTTTTGAAACTTAAGAATAAAATTGTAAATCATGGTGCTTTAAATTGAAATAAAATATTTATTATTATATTTATTTATTTTTTGTTGTTTTTTTTTTGTTTGGTTTTTTTGGGCCACACCCATTAGATGCTTAGGGGTTACTCCTGGCTAAGCGCTCAGAAATTGCCCCTGGCTTGGGGGGACCATATGGGATGCCAGGGGATAGAACCATGGTCCTTCCTTGGCTAGTGCTTGCAAGGCAGACACCTTACATCTAGCGCCACCTCGCTGGCCCCATATTATGTTTATTTCTAAAGTCAAAACATCAATAAATCTGTGGTTCCTGTTAACTAAAATAAAAATTAAATAAAATCATTTTCCTTTCATTCACTCTTTCTTGTATTTTTCTTTAATACTTTATAATGATTTGATGTATTCTTTGATTTGTCATCAGGATGTGAAAGGGATTTTGAGTAATCATTTACCCTTTAGTCTTTATCCATTCTCTGAATTTACGCTTCATTTACAAATTAGTAAATTGCACCAGTGCTTCTGACCCACTTTTAAAAACAGAACTGCTTATACTGGAATACTGTGAGATCTCAACTTTCTCTATAATTTTTATTTATCAGATTTATTATCATGTTTCACGAAACATCTGCTATTAGATCTGTTCATCTTCTCTGATCTGTAGACAAAGTGAACCTAGTAATTATAACCTTAGGGATAAAAACACAACAAGCAAATTTTCTTATTTTTTATTAAAGTACAAATATTTTCTTTTATCAAAATGTAAAATTTTAGTGACAACCAAAGGATGTTTTTGTGTGTATAGAATGTTTACATGCACATGTGTGCACACACACATATACACACACAGTACAATTCTCAGAATTCCTTCCAGTAACATTTGGTAAACCAACAATGCAAAATTTTACTTATTCATCATCAAGGTCTTTGAGGATGATATATTGAGAAACAAATATTCAAAGATAGCTTAACAGGAGCTTGAACAATGGTTCAAGTGGTAGGGCATTTGCCTTGCATGCACTAACCTAGGACAAACCACAGTTTGATCCCCCAGCATCCCATATGGTCTCCCAAGCCAGGAGCAATTTCCTCTTTATTAGATTCTGAACTACTGCAGAAAATTGTGATAGTAAGCACCAATATGGGGAAATGACTTTTTCATGGATTCCTTAAACCAATAGATGCTATTTTATAAACTGGCCTCCCTTATCAAAATATGAGCTGTTGCAATATACATTATCATGTTAAGGATTAATATGAAGAAAGACTATACTGATGTAGAACATTTATAATGTTTTGCTTTTATGGATATCTTTATTTCCTCTCAATGTATTTCACCAGTTCTAGTGAGCAATAAGTTATTAAACATTACTAAAAGTTTTTTTATGACTTATTTTGCAATAGTATGCCTTCTTCTGCTAAATTATTTTGAGATTAATTTCCAGGAGCTAGCATAAACTAAATTTATTATCAAGTGAGAATTAAAAGCTGTATTTGCATTACATGTGGATTAATTTATATATTCACAGATACACATATCTTTTAATACCTTAATATCCTTTTATTACAACTTCAATTTTCTTTCCCATAAAATCTTCTACATGATGTTGCTTTTATATCAAACTTGCTTTCAAGACAAAGATTAGACTAATTTCTCTGAACAATATATATTTTTAAATGTTTACAAACATTTTATTTCATTACCCAAAGAATATTATTCTCTGCTCATAAATGTTTATTATTGTGAATAATTGATGAGAATTACATTATAGAAATATGAGATATTTGAAGCTCTTGAATAATGTCTTCCATCACTTGAATATATAAGATTATTACATAATTGAATTAGAATTAAATGTAAACCATGGTATATTCAGTTATACAAAGCCTATATATTTTAAAATTATTTACATACATGAAACATGACAATTTATATATTATTAAAGCTCTGAAAACTTAAATTCATAATAAGAATTTTAATATAAATTTCTAGAGTTGTAAAATAAATGTTCAATTATTAAGGGACAGTTTAGGGTTTTGAATATTCAAACTATTATTGGGGGGTCTGTAGCAATAATTAAAGTCTATATAATATTAGAGTTTATACTATTTAAAATATGAATATTTTCAAGCAAAGAGGATGGAAATCTTTAAACATATAATTAATATTATGATGGATATGTTATAAATAATAGAAAAGAGCCAAGAGAAGAATATTGTAGTGTAAATTAAAGTTTAATACTATGTTGTGCTATAAAAATTGAGAAAGTTTTCAGTCTGATTTTGTGACATTTATTTTTTGGCTACCAATCTAGATATGTTCCAAATATTCATGACAACTAGAAAATTAGTAGTAGCATATTTTAGATTTATAAAAATATTAGGAGATTAAAAGCAAGAAACTAAAAATCAGTCAAAATTAACTTTGTGTATGTATAATAAAGAAATGTGATTCATAAAAAATAAGATTTATCAAATTAGAATGTTTTATGCATGGGGCCGGAGCAGTGGCACAAAAGGTAAGGCGTTTGCCTTACTTGCCCTACCCTAGGACGAACCGAAGTTGATCCCCTGGCATCTCATATGGTTCCACAAGTCAGGAGCAATTTCTTAGCGAATAAGCAGGAGCAACCGCTGAGCGTCAGCGGGTGTGGGCCAAAAACCAAAAAAAGAAAAAAAGAAAAAAAAAACAAAAGCATGTTTTATGCAGTTTTAAGAATTATAATTATATCAATCCATGAATCTTCCCATATTTCTGTGCAGTAGTAAGCTAGAAAATATTGGGCTTCATATTGAAAAAGGATTAAGCTAATAATACTCAAAATAATGGCTGCATGATGAAATTACAGGCTAAAAGTATAGTAAAATAATAACATTTTTAGTGGGTAAGAAAGCAGACTATTGCACTAGATCCTGACTAAGCCACTGCAAATGCATTATCAAACAACATTTAAGCAGTACTGTCCCATAGTCCAGACAAAGTTACGCTTTCATGGGGTTTGTGGAAATTGGTCAAAGCCACAGATATAATAGGTTAGTAGAAAGGGTAGGCCTATAATAGCCTGAATACTTTATCATAAAAGTAAAATCTATTTTAACACGATTTAATAAGAACACTATTAAGTGAGAGTTTCTCTGGAGAAATGCTCTGAAGGACTTTGAGGCTCAATTTAGGAGATTAATGAGACAGACAAATCAATTGGAACTAAAACTATTCTGAACCTAATCTAGCCTTTCCTTGATGATTCAGAAAGCATTTTGGGAGCTTCATTATCAACACAAGTTATCATAATATCAATGATTTCAATATATTGGGTGATAAGACTATTCAACAGGATCAGATAAAGTATGAGTCATTTTATAAATAGCTAATTTTATCGTATTACATGATATAATCTCAAAATATCCTCATATAAAGAACACATAATAACTTAAAAGGCTGTGAAAATTGATTAAGCACTGTAGCCAAGGTAATAGGAAATGTAATAGCATGTAAGTTTCATTAAAATCAGTAAATATATATTAATTTTATTAAAGAAAAATAAAATGGACACAGTAAATTATCCTCAAGCATCATTATATATATATATACATACATATATGTGTGTGCATGCATGTATGCATATTTTAATTTGGACTAATCTTGAGTACATATTCAAAAGGGAGTACTTTGAACCAACTGGTGACCCAACCACCGCATAATAGAGGTACATAATTTCATTTATTTTTTAATTTAAATTTAAGTCCCATTTACATACATTCATGATCACCCAGTGTCTCAAAAAAAATCGACATGAAAAAGAAGTAAATATAGATATCTACTTATATATATATATATTACACACACATATATAGAAAAAGAGAATGTAAATTTCTTCACATTTTAAAATGCACATATTGGAATAAGAAGATCAATACTTTTGTTCCACAGTTATTTAAATATTAAATACCAAAGTCGTAGCAAATGATTCATAATACTCAGCAACGGATAACTACTTTGATGTTTTGTATTGCACTCAAAATGAGGATGTTTATCTATTTTGATAAAGTTGTCTTTGTGCTTTACCCATTTTATGCCACCAAACATGTTCCTAATTTGATTATAAAATGTATATACTAATAATATTTGGGAAAACTCAAGTTTTTATTATTGTTTACTTGAAATATATAATTTGTAGATTTTCATAATCACACAATTACTGTTACTGTACTTTTGGTACTGAAATATAATAATTCTAAAAATCTGTTAAAAGATTTTCTTTTTTCTGGGTTGAAGGGATAATGCAGCAAGAAGGGCATTTGCCTTGCATGCATCTTAACAGGGTTTGATCCTAAGCATTCCCATAAGCATTATGGGGCCTACCGGAAATGATTCTTGAATAAAAAGTCAGAAGTAATCACTGAGCAATACCAAGTGTGCAAACAAAATAGAACATATTGTAAGCAACATCATCAACAAAGGTTTTGCTTTTCTATAATAGGACAGAAATTATGAAAATTCATAAAATAGTAACTACCACAAAAGTTGAAAACCATGAAAAATTAAGCAAATGAGTCTTTTTTTTTTTTTTTTTTTTTTGGTTTTTGGGCCACACCCGGTGACGCTCAGGGGTTACTCCTGGCTATGCGCTCAGAAGTCGCTCCTGGCTTGGGGGACCATATGGGGCGCCGGGGGATCGAACCGCGGTCAGTCTCCTAGGCTAGCGCAGGTAAGGCAGGCACCTTACCTCGAGCGCCACCGCCCGGCCCCAGCAAATGAGTCTTTTATGGAATAATTGGCACAATAATTTCAAAGGTATAAGTAAAAAGGAAATTAATAATTAACTTTAAAATTTTGGGTATGTGGACTAAGGCTGAAAGAAATTAGTATAGGTGAGAGTTGTGATATACACTGTCATTCTTGTGCAGTAAAAGACATTCAGCAAAGAAAAGCAGGATATATTACCACTGACAAATTTTGTAGCACATAAAATTATTGCAATGTTAATAAAAGCATATGGCAACAGAATCTATGCATAAATAAAATAAATATTCCTCTTTGGATTCTAAGTGAATATAAAAATTTAGGGGCCAGATATATAACACAGCATAAAGGACTTTGGCTTTGCAAGCGACTATCTGGGTTAGATCCCTGGAATCCCATGTGGTCCCCAGAGCATGCTAGAAGTAATTTCTGAGTGTATAGCCAGAAGTAATCCTTGCTCAGTATAGCACCAGAATAAAACCCTAAAGACTTGCCAATATGACTCCAAAAGAAAACAGTACCAGAGCTGGAGCCGTAGTGCAGGGAGTAAGGCATCTATTTGCCTTGCTCTTGCTAGCCTAGGACGGACCACGGTTCGATCCCCCAGCTTCCCATAAGGTCCCCCAAGCCATGAGCGATTTCTGAGCACATCGCCAGGAGTAGCCCCCGGGCATCATCGGGTGTGGCCCCGGACCCAAAAACAGAAAGAGTTTCCAAAGTTTTGTTCATAAAAATGAATACATCTCTCCAAGATTACCAAATCAGGTTTCCACCTTGGCATATGAATTATTTAAGTTGAGATCATCAAGTCCAAGGCAACCTTGAGACGATAATTTATATCACTGAATTAATTAAAATTATAAAAGTTTTGGATTAAACCCAGAATTAAGATTACTACCAGATTCTACCCTAAAACATTTATATGTATAAACATATATATGGAAGAAGAAAATGTCCTAGAATAACATCTGAGCACTGCCTGATGTGATTCTAAAATCCAACCTTTCCTCTTTCCAAAAAGTAAAGCATCTACTCCTGGTCAAGTAAATACTGACCTTTCTCCTTGAATCACAGTCCCCTATAACCTTCATTAGATAATGATGCTATTTTATATTACCTTATCATTTTTGCCAATGTCTATTACGAAGCACTGTACGCATATTGTATATGCTTTATTTTTGTTCTAATAATCTCTCTGTTATTCATTTGATTACTCAAGTATCCAGCGAAGAATTAAGAATAGTCTGGCTGATAAATGAATGCTTTTGTGGAGCAGATTAAAGTGTAGTTCTGCGATATATAATATAACAGAAGTCAATTTTACACTCATGAGAAACAAAGTTGGAGGGCCCTGGGGCTGGTTTATTTTCTCCTCTCATTAAGTCAGCAGAAAGCTAAATTCTGCTGTAACTGTCAATCTGCACACCTCATCAGAGTTCTAGGTCATGCTAGCATTCTTGGCATGAAGTTATTCCTGAGGATGACCTTGGTCTTTACCAGACATAGAATTTTAGTGTTGTTCTAGTATTATGACATTACTTGAAACACCTACTTTAAACGAAGTTCTTCCTTAGCATAACCTTGGTTCATACTGGGCTTATATGTACACTGTAGTTATTTCAATATGATAATACTTGGAAAACCTTTAATTACTTAGTTCAATTAGTTTATTATTATACTCACTAGATTCTTCTAACAATTTCCTTGCTTAGTCAAAAAGCAGATATTTTAAGATTTGTGCATCTTCTTAACAGTGGTACACTAGTTTCACACGAGAGGACTTTCTTATCAACAAGTATTATTAAAATAATTTAAAATATGGGGCTGGAGAGAAAACGTGGAGGTAGGGCGTTTGCCTTACATTCAGAAGGACGGTGGTTCAAATCCCGGTATCCCATATGGTTCCCCGAGCCTGCCAGGAGCGATTTCTGAGCATAGAGCCAGGAGTAACTCTTGAGCGCTGCCAGGTGTGACCCAAAAACAAAACAAACAAAAAATAATAATTTTAAATATAAGATGATCCATACTAAGTAAGCATATAAAGTTTCTGGAATTTCTGGGCTTTGGTACTGTTATCTAGGAGAATGAGATAATTAACAGAGACTTTAGTTCACAAATTTTAAATCTTAGACTGTAAAATAGAGTTGAAGTTAAATGAATTATTTGTGTGTAGCTTATCCCAGTTTTGTTAAATTACATGATAGATAGAAGATAGATAGATGATAGATGATAGATAGATAGATAGATAGATAGATCGATAGATAGACAGATAGATAGATAAATAGATGAATGGATAGATAGATGATAGATAGATGAATGGATAGATAGATGATAGATAGATAGATTGATAGATAGATAGATAGATAGATAGATAGATAGATAGATAGATAGATAGATAGATAGATAGATAGATAGATAGATAGATAGATTTAAATAGATCCTGGAGCACTGCAAAAAAGTTTCCACAGACTACAGAATCAAGAGCAGAGCTACAAGTAAACTCTGAAGAACTTCAAGTGTGACCCCAAAACAAAACAATGCCACATAAAATTAAAAAAAAAAGGAATATGAGTTCAGCTTAAATAGAAATGGGCAGATTAAAGTCCAAGTGAGGTATGGCCTGACATGCTATCACCTGATCATCATATTATCACATGCTAAGATCTTAAGCTTTGTTAGGCTTTTCTGGGAACCATTATGTTCTGGCAAAGCATGTGTGACTGAAATTATGATTAGGTTAAATTTAGAGTAATCTATATTCATCTACTATTATCCATCTTCTTTTACGATCTCATGTAGCAGAAGTCCTATAAATTTCAAATATGTTAATATGTTAAAACTCCTTGAATTTCACTTAGGACACACCTATTGCTTCTATATAGCTTGCCAAAGAAAATCATTTCAGTGATCTCAATATATATGGCCTTTATAGTATCTATTCCAGGAACTAATATAAAAAACTCATGAGTTAGTATATTCTAAGTAAGCAGTTAAGTAAAGTGGGAAAGATCAAAGAAGGATAATAGCTTTATTTTTTCCACTATGTGATGTCCATTGGTCAGGACATCATTTGCTAAAGTGTCTGCATGTGATTCCTAAAGGTGGATTATAATGGTTTTAGGTTCTTGGTAAGTCCTCCAATCAACATTTTCCTAAATATTTTTGAATTTTTTCTTTACTAGTAAACAATTGTTATCATAAAGTATCATAGGTCACACTGAAATGGTAGGAAACAAATATTTTCTAGAGTCTTAGACTGACATCATGGACTTCATCATGAGGACCCTGATTTTCATCTAATTGTATATCTGGAAATTATTTTAATACTTGAAATGGAAATAAATGGCAAGTTGCCATAATGCCAACAATATTCTTCTGTTTAAGTCTCTTTAATATCTATAAGCCAATCAATATATACAATAACTGCTTCTGTTGCTTTTGGGACAGCATATCCCAGTTGACTTTAATATAGATCCATATAAGCCAGATCCTCAAGGTTATGTCAGAATTAGACAATCTTTAACCTGATAAGATAAAGTGATAAATTCTTGGCCAGAATGTAACACTTTCATTACTCTTCAATAAAGTTTCATATTGTCTATAATCATACACTGGCTGAAATGAGAACGCTACTGAACATTTTGGGCCATTTTAGTGACCCCCTTAGCTAGAAAGTTCCTCAATGCTTTCAGAAGGGACTAGCTTTGTGAAAACAATCAGAGAAGGAGTTTTCTAGGGTTTATTTAAAAATATTCAATTATACGACTACCTCTGAATCTTCCTGAATAAATATTCTGCCAGGTATAGTCCAGCCTATCCACTCATTATCTGTAAGCTCCTATTATTTGCAGGATTCACATTTCCATTACTGGTATATTTTCCATGAAATTCAACCCTGTTTCATAAATTAATTCTTCAATATGAGTTTGCTCTCCACTACACTGCATGCTATTTAGACATTCCTGCTCCAATATATCTCAGAAGAAATTTACTTAGTAGCCAACTTGATCTATTCTGATAAATATTAGCAAAGTTTAGTTATATTAAGGAATATCCCATTTACTTTTGTTTCTTCCTTGGGACATGTTGAATTTTAGCATAGTTCATTATCCTGAAGCAATGAAAGTTAATTATATAAAAATCTTTGAAAGAATAAATGTCAATTTATAAGGAATTTAACTTAGCTATATTTTTGCATGTTCTATGATATTGAGTTATTATTCTATTAAGAAAAAGAAGCAAACTATACTAATTAGTTTATATGTAGACATATATTAAGTTGTAAACACATATTTCTTAAATTACACACATACACATATGTGTTTTATATATATATATAATTCTTAATAATGTAATATCAAACTTTCCCACATCAAAACTCCAACTTTCTATTGGGGCATTAATTTTTCCACTCATTCATTTAAATAGTAAACATGATTACATAGTTTTACATCAATGTACAGGATAGTATGGCCTCTTTAAATACTAATATAAAGTTTAATGGTTAAAACTAGGGCCCGGAGAGATAGCACAGCGGTGTTTGCCTTGCAAGCAGCAGATCCAGGACCTAAGGTGGTTGGTTCAAATCCCGGTGTCTCATATCGTCCCCCGTGCCTGCCAGGAGCTATTTCTGAGCAGACAGCCAGGAGTAACCCCTGAGCACCGTCGGGTGTGGCCCAAAAACCAAAAAAAAAAAAAAAAAATAGGATCTGAGTGAGTTGATAGATGGCCTAGAGTAGACCCATCATTAACTTTATTTTATTTTTTCAGTATTAATAAGAATTCTTATTTTCTCTGTTTCTATTTTTTCATTTTAAAATATTTTTAAGAAAATGGTCAAAAGATACACAATTCATTCCTTTACTTTCAAGGTATAGGTACTTATGCTTCCACATCAGCTGGGCCAATCTATTTCCTTGTAGGTAAGTCATGGCAATTATGAAGTCATCAAATTCAATCTTCACATGATTTCTTTATGAGTATTGCGGTTTTGAAAATAGTACAGCAGGTAAGGTGCTATCTTTCATGCCATTGACCAATTCAATCCCTAATACCCCATTTGATTTCCTTGAACATATTCTGAAGTAATCCCTGAATGCCCTGAGCATCTCAGGATGTGGCCCTAAATTAAAAACAAATAAAAAGCATGGTTTATTTAGCATCCACTAGACAAGCAATGGCATCCTAGATAACTATTTTGAATATTTACTATTGAAATATTTCTGGTAATCGTTTAGCTTGAATTTCTTCAAAGAACACAACCTAAAATTAAAAAAGGAAAGAATTGTTTTTCTTTTCTAATGGAAAAATAAATCTAAAGATGGATAGATGTCAAATTTATGTAAGGAAATAAGTGAAGTCAATTAAGAGTACAATCACAGTTGATTTATACTTTGAGGTAACTACTTCTGAACCCTACATTGGATTTTCTGATAAAACACAAAGAATATGCTCTAGATATTTTGATAAAGCACAAAGAATATACTCTAGATATTTTAACGCTCATTATTGAATTGCCATTCCCCTAAGTCACTGCTTTAGAGGTACTCCTGCACCCAGATAATACTGTCACAGAAAGATATGAGTAGATGAACTCATAGGAAGATTAAGAAATATAGGCAAAAGAATCTCAATCTTCTGTTCAGCATACAATTTACAAGACACTAAAGAATGTCCCTATTTCTGAGTTATTAATACTGTAAACTTTTAAAACAAAAGAAATATACTGATTTTAAATTTTATAAATGGTGGAAGTTGTTGGGGCACATGAGGTTGTTCTCAGGGATGACTCCTGAATCTGTGCTTGTATATCAACCTAGGATCATGGCCTATATTTGGCTATGGGGATTGAATCCATTTTTTATGCAGAAGTCTATTTAGTATATGTTAATTGTTTAGTGTCATTTATTTTAATAAGTAATTATATGCATAGTAAATTGTGTATGCTAGTTCAGTATGTATAAATTATGAAACTTTAAAACTTGATACTCCACCGTTGTTCATTTTTTAATAATTTACATTTAAACATTATATTTCTTTATATTAATTACACCATATATCTTAGGTTCTGGATATATAATTTAATATAGAAAAATTAAACTTTACTAAGTCAGTGAAGGTTTTTATCCTTTATCAATATTTCTCATGTAAAAGTTTTGGCATTAAAATGCTAAGAAAGATAAACTATTCAGAAAAGAAATATGTATTCTACAATTATGAATGTTTCAAGAGAGCTAAGTCTGTAGAAAAGTAACAGAACATAAATCAAAATGAAAAATATCACATGAACAGTAGTAATATAATAGTTTCACCTCTTGACAGTATTAATAGTATAAAGTGAATTATACTTTCTATGAATCAAGATTAATTACTCAGACATACTTATCTCACAAATGTTAAAGGATGTTTGCATACATAATTCCTGTATAATTATAAAATATATTAAAAAGAACTATACTGAATATCCCAATATGCTAAGAAATTATGTTATTGTTTATTGTCAATATTATTTTGAAATTTTATCTTTATTGTACATTTTAAACATTGTAATCTATGTTTAAAAGTTAAAATTATTTATATATATGCTATTATATTTAAAATTTTGTATTACTTTGAGAATAATTGCAATAGTGTTTATTAGAATCTAGGTTAAGTTACAGCTTACATTTTCTTTTTTCTTTGTTTTGGTTTCTTTTTTTGGGGGGGGGGCATACCCAGTGACACTCAGGGGTTACTCCTGACTATGTGCTCAGAAATCGCTTCTGGCTTCGGGACCATATGGGATGTCATAAGAATATACAAAGGTCAGTCCTATATCAGCATATGCAAGACAAACACCCTACCACCTGCTCCACTGCTCTGGCCCCACAACTTACATTTTCTGGTATTAACTAATTGTATTCTATATGGCAACAAAAATTAAAATTCTAAAATATCATGTGTAATTAGAAAAGTTCCAGTACACTTCCTTTCCTCAAATATAAACATTTCCTTTTATATTTTAATATATTTAATATGATAGTAGGTATAAGATTAATAAAAGTGACTGAGTTTTCAGAAATATATCTTTAGGTAGACTTTGTAATGTAGAAAATAAGTCACTTATTTTTTACCTAATCTTAAACATTTAGATAGTAAGCAAAAACATTTGGTATCCAAATTATTGCCTTGTTTAATTTTGGATGAACTAAAGTGTTGAAAAGCTATAGTCTTTATTACAAAAACAAATCCTTGAGCATATCAAAAAAAATTGTATGTGTGAGCTAAGAAATTTTAAAAGGGCAAAGAATAAAACCATTTTAATTCATTAATATATATGTATTCAAATCATACAAGTATTATATTATTAATAAATATTGTTTTATTATTAAAATACAAATTAAATTCATAATAAATATAAATATCCACATCACAAATTATTATTAAATATGAAAATGTTGTGTATGAATACAGAGCCATATGCTGCAAGCCACAGCATCTCTGGCTAACTGTTTTCAATATGCACATTAGACTATCATTGTTGCCATCACGTCATTAGTCTTATTTCTTTCTGCCTTGTAAAGATCTCATTCTGTTGGGATTTGACTAATGAAGTTTCAGTGCTGAGGCAGTAATGGCTTCCTCATTGCAGAGACTGCCAATTCAACCATATTGTGCTGAACTGGAGACAACTGCGCCAAATTGTGTGTGTCTACTTGAGATACAAGCTTTTCATTAAAAGAAAAAATAAGTTGAGCAGAAAAATATGTTTTAAATAATAAGTATAAGTTATTGACACATTTCAAAGATTTTATTTATTTTCCCATACTTCCAAAGCAGTCATTGTAGAAATTTCTGAGACTGAGACTGTACACATTAATTCTGAGATTGTACACATTAATAGGCAAATTTCCAATCAACATTATTATCAGTCTATATGAAAGAGATATTACTAATTCGAATGACATTTTCGTTTGCTGTAGTGGCAATATTCAAGTTACTTAGTTTATTTCAAATAAGTTATTTTGTTCTACTGGAATGTTCTTCCAACTATTATGCTAAACTCTGGACCTACCACTGTTTTTAATTTTTATTTAAAATGCTTTAATATTTTATAGAAAAGTTTTCCTATATACACTAATCAATAAGTTATGAAACAAAATCATGTATTTTTTTTGTTGTTGTTCAATGATTGCTTTCCATCTACTACATCATGTGAAAGTTTTAACTTGAGTCAGAATTTTAACTAGTGGTCAATGATAAGCTTAGCAACCATTTGTTATTCATAAAAAATCTCCCTCGTATTAATGAAATTGAAAAGAGGTGGTAAAATTTAATTTACAGTTTTTGGTGAGACAATGCACTTAATTAAAAATATAAATTAAAAGGATAGGAAAGATTATAAAAACATATTCATACACAGACCACTAATACATTTTATAAATTATACACCTCACAAAATTTCCATTTATTTATTTAAAATTTTATACTATTATTTTCCAGAGTTTAAATGTTCTCTTATTTTAGAATTATTGAATTATCTAATAATTAATAAACACATGCTAAATTATTTATTTCCTCTACCATGCTAAATAGAAGAGAAATTATGTATGTTCCAAAAATGTGGGTTTCTGTGTTAAAGAAATATTTCACTCAAGTTATTAATTCAAGACATAGTGAAGTAAGACTTTTGTCATTTATGATAAAAAAAAGTAATCATTAAGACTATAAAATTGTTTCTTTACTTTGAAAAATATTGTTATAATTTATTATTTGCTTCCAAAAAATAAAATAAGTGTATTTTAATATCTATATCACCTGGAATATCTTATTTTCATTTTAATGTGCATTTATTTTACTGACACTTAATTTTTTCATAAAATGTCTATACTATGTATACATTTTGATCACTATCTAATAATTTAACCTTTATAATCAAAGTATTTAATAATTTGGTAACAGCTTAACATTTTTTCTTGGGTTTGTAGATATTTCAAAGAAGTCAGCAATTAAGGACGTATATACTATCTTAAGTAATTCCACTCAAATTCAATAAAGGGCTACTTACTTCTACCACAAAAAAATCTTGAATAGTAGGAGATTATTTCAAAATTCAATCAATTCTCTCACAAGCATTTGATTCCACAGGTCAGGGAATGATTTCCTAGGGTTAGTTTTCTACTTCAAGAACCAGTCAAATGTTCAGGATGTTACATTTTGAAAGGCAGACTTGAAATCAGAGTTTCTACAATTTCCACCATGGATCTGATAATTTTTCCAGAATGACTCACAGAATTCAGTAAGTTTTTGTTCATTTGTTTGTTCGTTTTTACTGACTAAATTATGGATTCCTTGGAAAAGATACTGAAGGGTACAAGTAAATAACCAGATTAAAAATTACCATGAACAAAATCCAAAAGTAAAGAACATCCATCCTCTTGATACTTGGGGCCATCATGGACAGAGGCATTTGGTTGTGCTTGAAAACAGTTGGCCCTGCAATCAGGAATCACCCTTGGCAGTTTGAGAAGATACTATGGTGCGTTAGTATCACAACATATTGTTCACTTTCTATATTAACACCGTACCAAATGTTATGTGACACCAACCCTAGGATTATTGATTAACTTGTTAGCATTTGGAAAATAGTTCAAATTCTGTTCCTATTCCTTTCAATAGGTAAACTGAAATTTCAAACATTGTACTTAGAGATAGATGGTTGACATGGAAGTCAAGTCCCACCTTTAAGCACTTTTGAAAGCCACCTAATGAACAAAAGCAAGTTGTCAGGAAATCTGGGAAATTATTTTAAATGTTATCATCCTTCTAGAAATAATTTATTTCCAAAGATATGAGCAGAGATAAGGGCAGATAATTTTTTTCACAAATTTTAATAAGAATATAACATGACTCCTTTTAAAATGCAAACCAAGAGTACTTCCATTGATATATAATGTTTTGCATATCAAAAATTTATAGAAAACTATTTCTGTCATTATTGACATGTATGGATTTATATTATTTAATTTTATTGCCCTTTACTAACATTAAGTTGTTTTTATGACTAACAGGTTTTAGCAATCCTGCTTGGATCTTTCTAACAGGAGACACTGTCTTTATGTTTCTGTGTCTTAGTTATATGTGTACACATTTTGGGGGGACATAAACTAGTTCAAATATAATTATTATGATATAATATAAATATGATAATTCTATTATATATTATTAATAATATTATATATAATATAGTATAAATTTATATAATTATAGTTTATACTATATAATATATACATTAAAATATAATATAAATATGAATATTATTATGAGAGGTAATAAAGTTTTAGACACTCTTTTTGACTTAATGAAACAAAATTTTGTTTTTAATACAAATATATGTATATATTTATATTGTTAAGTTCTGGAAAATAAATCATACATCTGGGTTCATAAGGAATGTACTTCGTTGTAGTTTGGAAACTAACCCACATTGTCTCTGAGGAGTAACTATAAAAATAACATAATTTATGCTATTATATTGGGTGGAAGCATGTTGCCATCATACAACATGTTTGTGGGTGGAATTTTTGCTATGATGTTGTAACGAATAAGAATTACTTCCAATCATAATTTGTATATCACAACTCCCACACTTTCAAACATTTTTATGTTGTAAGAGTAATGGAAAAATATTTTGTCATAACATTTCTTTCGTGTCTTCAGCTCCTAAATAACTCTTAAAAGTCAAGAGGGTAAAAGAATGCTGCATTATTCACATCATAGTGTATCTATCTTTAGGAAGAGAGTGATTGTTTCTCAATCAGTTTGTTTATCTTTCTAAAAGCCCTGATCTTAATGGAAAATAATACTCTATTTATATTTATTACATTCTACTTATAAAGTCATTTCCATATAATTTGAATTAAAGAATAGTACACAGTTATCACAATGACTAGATTTTCTAGAATGAACACTCTTTTCAATGAATATTGATAATCCCAGTTTAATAGTATTATTCCCAAACATTATTTTATCTATAATTCCTAGTAATTTAATTCTAATTCCTGATGCTATTAATTACTTTATGATGTCTGACTCTTTATAAATTAGTTTAAATAAAAACAAATTTTGAAGACATAGGTTAAAGGTCAAGTATATACCTTTCGTGTGCTAGATCCTGAATTTGGTACCTAGCAAGACATGACCCCCAAGGATAACCAAGATGACTAGATACTCAACTGTAGAAGTGCAAGTCATTAATATCATTAGGGGTAGATTTGCTAAATAAAGTTTTCACTATTTGGCCATCTTGGACCCAGCCATTTATTTTGTTTAATATTTGAATAAATTGGTTTTGTTTTGGAGGATTGTTTTTTGTTTTGTTTTGTTTTGGGGGGTCACACCTGGTAGCGTTCAGGGGTGACTCCTGGCACTGAGCTCAGAAATCACTCCTGGTAGACTCGGGGACCATATGGGAATGCTAGGATTGGAATCCAGGTTCGTTCTAAAAATCTTGAATATATAAACAGCAACTTTTAATTATATCTGCCCATAGATCTTTTTTTTTGTTTTTATTTTTTTATTTGTTTTGTTTCTGGGTCACACCCAGCAGAGCTCAGGGGTAACTCTCGACTCTATGCTCAAAAATCACTCCTGACCATATGGGATGCCAGGATTTGAACCACCGTCCTTCTGCATGCAAGGCAAATGCCTTATCTCCATGCTACCTCTCTGGCCCCTGTACACAGATCTTAATTTTTGAAGGAACAATGCATGTATCAGAAAGCATTTTTGTGATGACTTTGTCCAAATTTTTTTGTACAAATTGCATTTTTAATAGTAATATTTTCACTCTTAAATCTCAAGCGTGATATTTTTTAAAACATAACTATGATGACATAATTTTTCTGCTTTAATCTTGCAATCAATTCTGATTATAAAGAAAAGTAATTGTCTACGCATAGCACAGTATTTCCTACCTCCCGAATCTCATTTGCCAAGACTCTTCTTAATTAACTGAGCCCCCGTGGTATTGGTTTGATTCCTGCATATTTCTCAAACACTAAAACTCTCTCCTACAAGAACTCTGTTGACTGAATTCCTTCACCCACAGACAATATGTTAAATAACTCACTGCTGACAGCATAGACTAGCATCCTGGCTCCTCCAGAAAGTGAATCAAGATTCAAGTTGTGTCAAAGATCAAGCTTCTGATTAGACTTCTCAGCCAATGCCAATAATGTCTTAGCATATTCTTTATTTTACTGATGTGTTCATTTAAATGTCAGCTTGAAATGCATCCTTTCAGATAGAATTCTCATTATTTAGAGATAGAAGACTCACCCTGCTATGTTCAACTAATTTTAGTGCCTTGCTTGAGTTCCTCATTATATTAGGTACACATGAATCTCCATATTCTAACTTCTTTGAAAGAATAAGTTTTGGAGTTTTCTTTTTGGGTGTTTTTTGGGGGATTGTTTGTGATTTTAATATTTTTTTCTTTGTTGTGTATGCAAAGAATGCGCCCTAATTGTTATACTATCTCTTCAGTCCTGGAAAGATTAGATTTATTTTTGTGCTATGGAAGTAGTATAAAATAAATATAGAGACTTTATCAGTTTTGTATATAATAGAAATTTATTTGCGGCCAAGTTATTAATTTGTGTTAAGAATTGGAAAAGTACAGTGGATAGGACAATTGCATTTCTCATGGCCAACTCAGGCAAATTGTTTCACCTGTTTCCCCAGGATAAGCCCTGAGAACTGCTGGCTGTGGTACAAAAACAAATCAGCAACAAATGTCGTATGAGTTTACAAAAACTTGTAAGATGTAAAATAAGGGTCTGAGAGATAGTCCAGGAATTTGCTTTACATGTGGTTGACACTATTTCAAACCCTAACATCATTTATAGTTTCCCTAAACAATACAGGAAGTGAATTTTGATTACAGAGCAAAGAGAAAGTCCTGGGATTTCCCTTTTGTGGTTCAAAAACTAAAATTAAATAATAAATCATGCAAAATTTAAAAAGAGTAATCTTATACTTAAGTACAGTGTATATTTGGAATCACAAAATTGCAGGGTGGAAGGAAGGAATGCAGCACTGAGTTTGGACCAGGCCTGGCTGTGCTAAGAGCTTACTCGGTGGGCCCGGAGAGATAGCACAGCGGTGTTTGCCTTGGAAGCAGCGAATCCAGGACCTAAGGTGGTTGGTTCGAATTCCGGTGTCCCATATGGTCCCCCGTGCCTGCCAGGAGCTATTTCTGAGCAGACAGCCAGGAGTAACCCCTGAGCACCGCCAGGTGTGGCCCAAAAACCAAAAAAAAAAAAAAAAAAAAGAGCTTACTCTGGGTTCTGCACTTAGGGATCACTCTAGTAGTGCTCAGGTGACCATATGATGCATCAATAATTGAATCTAGGTCCAAAATGCGCAAAGCAAATGCTCTATTCACTGCACTTTCTCTCCAACCCCTGGAGACATCAGATAATATTTAAATTGCCTAACTAGATAAAAAAATGTGAAAATATGATTAGTGGAAATATTAAGCCTGTATTCTGATTTTGTAAAAAAAAAAATCTAGCTAGGAAGGTTAGATAGACTTAATAAGATTGTAAATAGGATTGTAAATAAGCCAAAAAAAAATTGTAACCTTATTCATCTATTAGAATACAATATATAATGCTTGTTCATTAACAATTATATTGACAACTCCAACTAAACCAAGTGATGCATGAATGAATTTTAAGTATTTTTTGCTTGAATATAGTTCCATAAAATAATAAGAAGTTCGACTAATGTACCTCTTCATTAAAGATTTGTTGCTTCTTATGAAAAGTGCATGAAGTAAACATAAGAAACTACAGTCATTTTGCTTGATTTCTTGGGGACTGGGCATAAAAAGGTATGAGTATTATTGGTAATGTAGGGAAGCATCAAGATATATAAAACAGCAACATAAATCACTGTATTGAACTATAAATAATATATTTTAGCAAAAATTAACTTATGTTAAAACTCACTAAATTTTTATCACATATATATTAGTTGTCAACATATGAACTGAATAAACATGAGAAAAGTCAGTGTCCAAATAGAAAATAATTTTCATGAAGGTGAAATCATAAAGCTATGGGCAATCTTTCTGATTCAAAGTTGGGGGGGGCATATAATAGCTCTTTTCTCTGAGCATATTTAGCTTCCTGTATCGACATCCTTTACGGAAAAATCACTAATAATTAAGTTATAGCATGATAAAGTATCAAAAGAATTAAAATGTTAATATTTGGAGCTTGCTAAAATAACACATGGTATATAGTATGTACTGCCATATCTTGGTTGAATAAGGTAGAATTTTTGTGTATTTGGTTTATTTACTAATTCATATAATATGTATACATGCATGTATAGCATAAATAATATACTTGGTATATATGTATATGTGTGTGTTATTTATGCCATACATGTCTCTGTGGGATCATAGCTTTAAATTTTGCTCAAGAAATTAGTTAAACCAAAAAAAAAAAAAAAAAAGGCCAGAGTGATAGCACAGCGGTAGAGCCTTTGCCTTGAATACAGCCTGATATAGAGATATAGAGACCTGGGATAGACCCCTGGTTTTATCTCCAGCATCCCATATAGTTCCCCCAAGAGTGCCAGGGGCGATTTCTGAGTGCAGTCAGAGACATAAAGTCTCCCAACTGGGCCAGAGTAATGGAGCTTTTAGGAAATCACCTGGGTGTCATGGATGATCCCCAGCATCACAAAGCCTAAGGAGATCCACATCTTCAATTCTTCTTGTTTAAACACACACTAAATAAGCTGAAAAATACCTAGATTTTCCCTAAGATCACTGGGCACTAGATCATTATATGAAATAATGACTTGGCTCTTTTACTTTTCTATGAGGATACTTTAGAGGTCATAAGTGAGAAGAATCAAAACCCAGTGACAAAGTTGGGCAGTCATCCAGACCTTTTGGACTGGAATTCAGATTCTCTGATGTACAATACTTAAGATGAGTAAATTTGCAAACATACCAACTCTACAAATAAGAAATGTATAATTTATTGTGTTTTTTTTTTTCAAAATAAAATAGATAATACAATTAGGTCACACAAGAGTAACATTCATGATAGGTGATAAGTTAACTTGTAAAAACTATTAATTTCATTCCATTCTCATTTTATCTCCTCATCTTCCATTTCACATCCATTAAGAAATTCTAGGGAGGGGCCGGGCAGTGGCGCTAAAGGTAAGGTGCCTGCCTTGCCTGCGCTAGCCTTGGACGGACCGCGGTTCGATCCCCAGGTGTCCCATATGGTCCCCCAAGCCAGGAGCAACTTCTGAGCACATAGCCAGGAGTAACCCCTGAGCGTTACCGGGTGTGGCCCAAAAACCAAAAAAAAAAAAAAAAAGAAATTCTAGGGAAATGTATTCAAGGTGCAAGACTTACAGCTATTTCTCATAATAATTTTTTGTTCTACTGTCAGGCACTAGCCTATTTTTGTCTTTTAGTCACTGTCAATAATCAATTTAGTCTCTTCAAATAATTTTCAGTGGCCCTAAGATTCATTTTAAGTAAACACTAAAATCATCACAATAGTGGGAAACTACCTAACATAGACTACAAATATTCTACTCTTCCTCCCTCATAAACATAATATTCAAATATTCAGACATTCTCACTTGCTAATTCTACCTGGTACACTGTAATTTTTAGGCCTTTTTGCATGTTAGCCCTTTTTATTATAATTTTCACTTAACCCTATCTCTTTAATGTGCCTAGAAAGTCTTTTTTTTTGAGATCTCCTTGACCTCTAGAAAATTATTCAACATACAAACACATACTATCTTTTTTCTAACTCTCTTGCTTTACTCCTTTCATAATACTCATCATATAAAATACATCCTATCTATTGTTTTTATACTGCTTTGATGTTTAATTAGCACATGATATTTTTTTATAAATACCATAAAAACAATGAGCTTAAGTCATGTTTTGGTATTTCTACTTTTTTTCTACTGCTCTGTGTTTCTTATAACTATGAATTTAATAAATATATTACAGTAAATAAATTATTAGATGGCAATTTAATTTTTTTCCACAATAATAGATGCTTTTTACTATATACTAATATTTAGGAATAAAAACTTTAAAATGCATATTTTTCTGTCATGTAACTCACAATGTAATAGTGATACAAGATAATAAAATACAAAAATATCTCACTGTTACTCTAAATTTTAATAATTGATTCTATGAAGATTTTTCTCCAGGGAATATAGAAATGGACCTTGGAAACCTGTGTTTTGAATTCACACATTTGCGCATATTTACTCATTATCAAATTGTTTTAGAAAATCATACTCGCATGATACGGAAATAACTTAAGTTTTGTTTCATCCTTCTCTGTTGTATTTTTTCTTTTATTTATTGATTCATTTCTTCTGAACTAGTAAACAAATATCTCTTTCTGTTGTGTGAAGTCTTGAGGTAATGAGAAATCAAAAACTTTGTTCATCTGGAGGTTACAGATGGTAAAGATAAATCAGCTTCATTTATATGTATTGTTTTGTGTGAATAGATAAATTTAGGAGAGATCAGAGATTATCATAAGGAGATTGAAGTAGATAGTTAGAAGCTAATTGATGCCTAGGGGTTTCAGGTAAAAAAAAACCTAAAATACTTAGAGATTACAGACTAGTATTCATTGGGTTGACATAAGAAGCATCTGTTACTATACTGAGGAATGAGTGTTCATTTTATTCATGGGAGATGTGTGAGTTGTTTGTCAAAGAATGTGCAAGCTTCAGAATAAAGAATACTCCTGGTAAGGTAATATTGAAAAATAAACTTAAGGAAGAATTCAAATTTAATGAAAACTATTGAAGATGAAACCATAACATCAGAAAATTAATATTCCTAATTGGCATGCAAGGAGATGCTATATAGGTATCCCTCACATTCTTCAATAGCCTACACAATTCTGTGTCATCAATTCAATCATGAAAAAGTATCTAACTCAGAAACAAAATTATAAGCATATTTCTTGGATTTTTATTGATGACATTATAACATTTTTATGGAAGAATGAACTAATAGTATTTTAAATGAGTAGAAAATTAAATTTATGGACTTATCAGAAATATAATTTAGGACTAGAACAATAGTACAGTTGGTACTTACATATAGCCTTGCATATAGCCAACCTGAATTTGATCCTAGAATCCTATATGTTACACTAGGAACGACCAGGAATGACTGAGAGAGCTGTGCCAGAACATGGTCCAAATATTAAAAATATAAAAGGAAAAAACACATATTTTTAAAACTTTATTTGTTTATTGATTAATTGATTGGTTGTTGGGCCATACCAAGAGGTGCTCAGGAGTTACTTCTGGCTCTGCACTCAGAAATCACTCCTGGTAGGCTTGGGAACCAGATGGGTGCCAGGAATCTAAGCAGGTCCCTCCCAGGTCAGCCACAAGCAAGGCAAATGCCCCACTGTTGTGCTATCTTACCGGCCCCAGAAATGTATTTTAAAACTAAAGAACTTGAAATTGATATATTTGGACATAAATTAATTACCATGTGACCAGAAATTCCATTAGTCTAAGAAAATTGGATATAAATATATTAAGTGTCATTATTAAAAATATTGCCTGCTCTTTCTTTGCCAATTTCTTGTATATAATTTAATGTATATTGTGTATTTTATATATTCACTTCTAATATATTAGAATGATTATATACAAATACATTCATGCTCTCATATACCATGTTATTATTATCTAAATTAATTGTTCATATAGTATCTATATTCTCTACATGTTCAAGGTGATTTCTTAAACAAAAGTACAGTTGGTGCTATTTTAAAGATTAGGATCCTATAAGTAGTCAAATAAATATGTACCAAGGAGAGAAAAAGCAGAATAGAATTATGGTTTCTATTTTTACCTTCAATAAAAGGAGAAAATATATTCCTAGAACATTTGTATATGAAGATTATAGCTGGTCTATATGATTTTACTAATTGGGCCAAGTCAAGAATCAAAATAAACTTTGCTTACTTTAACAGAGTTTATTTTAAGGAAATGTTAAGCAGCTCAAAGAAACTAGCAATGTACATATTATTTAATATTGCTCTAAACCTTAAGAAAACGTCACAACTAGAGAGAGAACTATAACTGGAGATAGTTTGACTTTATGCCTTGCTTATTAGTGGTGTGGTTCAATTCATGCCACTACTATGTACTCTAGGCATCACCAGGAGCAAGAATAGAATGGTCATTGAATGACCAAAAATGTCAAAGCATGAATAGCAGAGAAGTTCTGTGTATTTCTGACACATAGTCTGGAGGGAAAAAATCCCAGCTGGTTGTGACTGTGGGAAATTGTTCTGTTAATATCCATGGTTGAGATATTCCCTGGTGTAAAACAAGCTTTCCTTATTTTTGACTAAGAGAGCTGCTAGGCATTGTCCTGCTGGAATAGAGTGAGAGATTATCATGCCTTAATTGCCTTGGCATTAAAGGTTTCTGTTGACTGTTTGATCACCCTATGGCTATAATTATGTAAATGTGACATCTTTTGCTCTTAATCTAGCTGTCAACTGGTCTGAATGTACCTGTTTACATAAAAAAATGGTTTGCTTTCTGGAGCCAGGGTGCCAGGTTGAGGGAAAAGAAATTGTCTTAAAAATACTGGTTGAGATTAGTCTGTGACCTGGAGGGCATTGTCTGTCTTATTCTTTACACCAGCTTTGGAACTGAGTCTGAAGGTGCCAATCGGATGATATACTGTGGAAAATCAAAACAGCTGAGAATGCCAAGCAGTGTGAAAATCAGGCATATTTAAAGAGTAAACTATGTAAAGGTAACAATGGCATGTTCAACGAAATAACTTGAGAAGGGAGTTTCTTCCTTCTTCCAGTCCTGTAATTTCCCTCAACTTCCCCTTATTGATGGAATCTTACTTGGAGCCAGATGATGAAATACAACTGTGACTTCTATAGTCCCAACTCCAGGCACACAATATAAAGTAGAGAAGGCTTGAATTGGAGCAAAAGCAATAGCTTAGTAACTGGCATGTTGATTAAATATGCAATTTTACTTGCAGGTGTTTGAAGATTTGCTTATATTATTTCTCCAGTAACAGTATCAACAATAATCTAGCAAGACACCCACATTTACTGCCAAATAGGTACTAGCTTAATGTCAAAGTTTATTCCTATATATTTTAGACCTATAATTTTTTCAAATGTATTTATTAAAAATTTTTTCTTCTTTCAGTTTCGTATTTTTATTTCATTCCTATTCAAACAATTCTATGATACAAACCCTAGTTTTATAAATGAAATGAATATAAATGAAATAAGAGTCTAAATAGCCAGGAGTTAACAACTATCTCAGATATCTTTTTATTGGTACCCTTGTGTCTCATATCCACTATTCCACTTAGGGAAAAGGGTTGGTAACTCCTTATGTGGATATATATATTATAACTGGTCTTTGCTTACTCATTTTTTTTTGCTAAATTTCAGTATTTTTCATTTGGAATGATGGTAGGAAAAATTCAGTTGACAAAGAATGAATCCTAAAGCATGGGACCAGATAATAGTTCAAATAAATATCTAAATGTTATCTGCTGAAGAGTCATGTCAAATTAAGCAAGTCCCTTTGTCTACACTTGTTTTATCCCTCCCAAATCTATAGATCTTATTTATTATAGTTTAACATTCAGACACTATAGGCAAAAGAATTGGATTATCTTATTGCTTTGAAGTGGGATTTGACAGTATGTGACCTTGAACTCTTTTCTTTTTTTCTTTTATTTAAACATCTTGATTACATATGTGATTGTGATTAGGTTTCAGTCATGTAAAGAACACCCCCCTTCACCAGTGCAACATTCCCACCATCAATGTCTCAAATCTCCCTCCATCCCACCCCCATCTGTACTCCAGACAGGCTTTCCAGTTCCCTCATGCATTCACATGATTATGGTAGTTCTCTGTGTAGTTATTTCTATAACTGCACTCACCACCCTTTGTGGTGAGCTTCATGAAGTGAGCTGGAACTTCCAGCACTCCTCTCATTGTTTCTGAGGATTGTTGCAAAAATGACTTTTATTTTTCTTAAAACCCATAGATGAGTGAGACTATTCTGCATCTCTCTCCCTCTGACTTATTTCACTCAGCATGATAGATTCCATGTACATCCATGTATAGGAAAATTTCATGACTTCATCTCTCCTGATGGCTGCATAATATTCCATTGTGTATATGTACCACTGTTTCTTTAGCCATTTGTCTGTTGAAGGGCATCTTGGTTGTTTCCAGAGCCTGGCTATTGTGAATAGTGCTGCAATAAATAAAAGTGTGAGGAAGGGGTTTTTGTATTGTATTCTTGTGTTCTTGGGGTATAACCCTAGGAGTGGAATAGCTGGGTCGAATGGGAGTTCAATTTCCGGATTTTGGAGGAATCTCCATATCGCTTTTACAGAGGTTGGACTAGACGGCATTCCCACCAGCAGTGGATAAGAGTTCCTTTCTCTCCACATCCCAGCCAGCACTGATTGTTCTCATTCTTTGTGATGTATGCCAATCTCTGTGGTGTGAGGTGGTATCTTATCATTGTTTTCAATCTACTATTCCACCTGCCAAATAGTGTTTGTGATCATGTTTTTCTCTGAAACTCTGTGTTTATATAGCAGCTTATACAAAACCAAATGCAGTGAATAAGCAGAGATTTTACCAGAAACTAACAACTCAACTCTTAAGGGTATCACAGATTACACTAGATATCCTCTAGAAGTTTCTCATCTGTGTGGTAGAAAAACCAATAAAATTGTGTTTTTTTAAATTTGATCTACCTAATGCAGTTCCAGTCACTAGACTCATGCACTTGTTTAAATATTTACTTAGTAGTTATAGAACTGCTACTTGTGAAGTAAAACTTTAAGGTTACCTGTGATGTTTTGATTAGGCCCAATTGCTCACTCACCCCTAAATTTGCAGTAATGTGTCTTAATATTCTGTTCCCTCAGTCTTTTATCCAAACTAGCAACACTCCATATGAACTAGCTCACTGACATAGTAATGTATAAAATGCTATTTTATTTCATTATTTAAAAAAAATAAAGCTGATGATTAGTCTTGAAGTATTATAGGACAGGTTTAGATCTAGAAAAAATTAAGCTTAGTCAAAACTAATTTATTTTTTACATTTTCTTTTCTTTCTTTTTTTTTTAATTTTTATTGTGACCAAAGTGCATTACAAATCTTTCACTGCATCATTTATGGTACATAGTGACAATGAATGAGGGGCATTCCCACCAAAAGTGCAGTCCTCCCTCCGCCCCTGTTCCCAGTATGCATCCCATATCTCCCTCTTCTACCTCCCAGTATGCTAGTGCAACTGGTCTCCACTTTACAGTTTGTTGTAGATTGATGATCCATTCCACCGTCATTGGAGATAATAAGGATAAGAAAAAGGGGAGAAAAAAAATTGGTGACAACTACCAAAAAAAGAAAAAAGAGAGAGGAAAAAAAAAGAAATAAAATGGAAGAAAAAAGAAAAAATTGGACCCGGCGAATAAAAATAAAAATAAATCTCTAAATAATAACCACAAGCTTGAAAAAGAAAGAGAAAAGTGGAAGAAAAAGAGAAGGAAAATAAAGTCAAAAACTAACAAATCAAAACAAAACAAGAAAAAGTATGGGTGCTGGAGTGGTAGGGTTTGGAGTTCCTCTCACTTTTTTTTTTTTTTTTTTTTGCATCAGCACAGTAAGTATTGGGGAAGAAAGGGAATTCCCGTGGCCTAAGAGATTCAGGGTTTCTCCATCTTTGAAGCATACCATCATGGGATCAAACCCTGGCTCCATATATATTCATTACCCCATTCCAAAGGCTTTTTTGTGATGCCAGGAAAGTTTCCTCTTGGTTTTGTGTGAGAAAAATCAAGCCACTGTAACTAGCTGTCTTGGTATTTGCGCAGGTTATAGGTCAGGGTCTAGGATAGAGTCTCTACTATCCATCATTGTTGTGGTGTTCAGTCTTCTGTAACACTTGCTCCCTGTTTTCTTTTAGTCCCTAAGCCGAAGCCTAGGATATTATGGGTCCAAAGGTTCTGCTTAGTCTCTCTTGTCCAAGTTGGACCTCTACAATAAGACATCTTGTTGTTGTTGTTGTTTTTTATGTGTCCTGGACTACAGCCTAGGGTAGGGTTTTCCTTATTAGTCCCAAGGTAGGCTCTGTTCAGTCACAGTTGTCAAAGTCAGTTTTCTGTTGTTGGTGCTCTAATTTTTCACAGTTCAAAGGACAATAGCTCTTCTGATTTCCACTTTGTGTTAGGTGATGTGATAGGACAGCCTGGTCTTAGGTCAAGTTTTCCTTTTATTTTCTAGTAGCATTTTGAAATATTTACTTTGATCTTTGGAATGTGAAATGGGATCACATTTGAACAGGTTGGAAAAGTCATAAATCAAGATTTCAGTGTGATAGTTATATCCAAAGCCTAAAAATATTTAGGAATAGTAGTAGTGGTCAGTATTATTTTTAATTAAATTAATCTATGCCAGCATAGTTCTTAATTTTGTCTCTTATTTTAAAAGTTACTATACTTGAAATGACCAGTTGGCCTTTGTTCAAAATTATCACTTTAAAATAGATAAAAATATAATAGCTTCTATCTCATAGAGTTATTGTTAAGAATAACAATATGTTATGTTATGTTATATATGTAAAATACTGGAAAGCTACTAGTCACTGAGTAACTGCTTAAAAATGCAGTTGTTATTATCATTGTCCTATTTTGCACAGGTAACATGCTTTCAGAGCATACATGTCAGGAACAAAGAAGTTATGTACTCTGTGTGACAATTTAATGTTATCTAGAAAAATATCTCACATTCTATGAGCAGGAAAAGAGCGGACTATTACTATTTATATAAAAGGATGGAATATAGCATTTTATTCATCAGCATAACAGTCAATCATTTTAAGAGCAAGAGATATTTTCTTCCATTCCATGTAAAATATTGGGCCAGTTTTGGGCACACATGTTCAGTCCAATTTTGTTAGCTTGTTTGGTATAATGTGTGTTACCGTGTTTGTGCTTCACAGTTACTACCTCCACAATTTTAGTGCTTGCTTTCAAAGAAATTTTTGCAAGTCTGCCAGTTGGAATAAGTAATTAACACTTCAACTCAGTTCTGAAAGGGGAAAACAACTGTGGCATACAAACTCCTGCCAAAGTCAGTTCTCTCACCCAGAAAATGCCTGAAATGCTCATCAGGGTACTTTCAATTTCACTAAAGGAGAAAGGAAAAAGAGGTAAAGTGATTAAAATGGAACTTCACCAGCTTATCCTTATCAACTATTGGACAAAACAAAGGTAGAGAGAATGAGGGAAAGCAAGCAGCGTATATCAAAATAATGGAATCTCACTGGCACAGTATTGAATGCAAAAGCTGAGTGCAAACTTATACAGGCAATAAAATACTCTTCATCACAAAAGTAAACTCATCCCAAAGCTTACAGTGTGTATTTTACAGTAACTATGTAAAATGATTTTAAAAACAGCTATGGAACAGATAGTGTCCAATTTTAGGTATTTTTTAAAGGTGGGAGCAGAAAATGAATAGAGAATGGATACTTGGATTAAAGATACTGAAGAGTCTTGAACTGAAACTATAGTTTTTTTGCATTCTAAAGAGCAAGTTATCTTTATACTATTATCTATTTGAAACCAGCTAAAAAAGACAAAGACCACACTTTTTCAATAAATCTCATACAGACTAATTCTGAAGGAAAGGGCTTGCAATGTTAGCCTATGTCTCATCGAATTGTAATATTATTTTTAAAAAACACTGGTGATATTTCTGTGAACATGTTCAAACTTTCTGTGAAATAACAAATTAAGTTTCTACCACACTTCTATTTTCACTGCCATCAAGTCCTCCCTAGGGAATGTGTCAAAAGTAAAATAGAGCCAGTTCTTACCAATGGATTTGTTTTTAAGTGGAAAGTATTTTGACACTTTTCAGGTACATAACAGAAGTTTTCCAATTTTTCTCTTCAAAGATACCTCTCCTCCTGTATTTTGTTTGTACTTTATTCTTCTAAATTATTATTACTACATTAATCCAGAGAAACAAAGCTATATAAGCTATCTATATGCAAGTAAACAATAGTGACATACATATATATTAATTTAGTCACATAGATAAAATAATGTATAACATATAATATGATTCTATTTAGTTATACATTTAACAAGTTGTGTGCTCTATCTATAAAATGTATTGAATATTATATATATTTAATTATAAAAATGAACTCACATAATTAAATAATAATAAAATAATAAAACAATAGTAATTAATTAAAGCTGAAAAGTCCCAAGACCTGATTTGACTCTCCATAAAACCAGAAAGAAGAGATGAGGACCAAAAGAGTCAATAGTTTAATTTTCAATCCAAAATCTGAAAACTTCAGATCTGAAAGATCAAATTATCTTTTGATTCCAAAAGCAGAAAATGATAGATATTGCAACTTAGCAGCTAAGCAAATGAATTTCCTCCTATCCCCAGATCAGCCTTTTCTTTCTATGCAGGCCTTAATGAGACTGGAAGAATGTCAAGTATATTAGCCACATCTATCTGCTTAACTGAGTCTACTGATTCAAACACTAATCTCCTCCAAAAATCCACACTCACTGATATACACAGAATGTTTGACCAAATAGCTGGGCATTCTGGCACGGAGTTAAATTGACACACAAAATTAAACATCACAACTACTGACAATTCTTTCTGTTTCTCTGTCACTTCTTCTTAAAAAAAAAATAGAATTTGTAGAGGAAAGAATGAATATAATCCAACTTTGTTCCTCTGTTTTTCATAGTAGTTTTCACTAGTACTTAAAATATACCCTAAATAATCACAATTATTCCTTTATATTTGTGTATTTCATTTCTACTCGTGCTTCCTATTGAAGTAGCTAACTTCCATATAAAATATGAATTTAGAAGGAAGCTAAAATTATTGTTGGTGTGCATTGCTATAACACTGTATCACAAAGAAAGAAAAATTTTCAAATGAGTAGTAGGAAATTTATTATCACAATTTTCAAAGCAAAGAAAAAGTCACACCTCACTTCAAAGTGAATAGTAGAAATTCAATAGAAACATTTTTGTTTAATGAGATAAATTAGCATCATCACTAAATTACATATAATATTTATTTCCATGTCATTTACTACAAAAAATTCTTCAAACTATTGGTTTATTTTAATGAGCTATTTTTTTAAGTTTTAATTCCCTAGCTTCAACAGAGGTTTTTCTTTACAAATCTAGATTATGCTTTCAAATGCTTAACTACAACTATAGCAGCCAATGTTTTAGCAATGTTTCAATAGCATTTTGATGAATGACCTATTCTGAAAATGTTCTTTAGCGCTTAATGCCACTGGGAGAACCGTTTTCAGAATCAGATATTCATTAATTAAAAATTAATAAAATATTAAACAGAAATGTCTAAATTTTTTTGTGTGTACCAAGCATATCCTGAATTCTCATGTTAGAGTTTTTTTACTGAAAAATGCATTGGTTTGCAGAGTAGTTATCATCATCTTTTTTATAGTAATTTTCACATCTAGGATACAAAGATGCCATTTGTTGTAAGCCTTAATTTAAGATTTTAAAGAGGTTATACAGGATATGTCATAGAAAATAAATTGTGAAATGATCAATATATCTTGAATAAAACTTTATAGATGAATATGAAATATTTTATACCTACATATTATTTTTGGTAAGGCACAGTAGCTTATATATCCTAATAATTTAGCAACGTTTCAGGATCAGGAAAAAATGTTTTGGCAGTTTGATGTTTATGTTGATGATTCTAACAATAATTTTCATTTTTAATTTAGAATGCTGAGCTATTAGCATCTTATTGAGTCTATGTTTATTAGGGGTTACCTAATGTATGAACAATTTAATTCTAAATCATAAATTTAGTGAAAATATTTAAATTATTTAGCTAAAATTAATCTTAAGCATATTTCATAGGTTTTAATATCAATTACTTGGAATTAGATATTAATCATTGAATATAATAATAAGCATCTTATATTTTGGAAACTGTGTCAGTTGTCATTTAACTTTATTTTCCAAATCATCATTGTTAGTATACACTTAAGTAACTGATTTTGTGTTCTGGAAAAACAAAAAAATTTACTTACAGCATTTAAATTGTATTTTTTTTTTTTGGTTTTGGTTTTGGTTTTTGGGCCATACCCATTTGACGGTCAGGGGTTACTCCTGGCTATGCGCTCAGAAATTGCCCCTGGCTTGGGGGAACCATATGGGACGCCGGGGGATCGAACCGTGGTCCGTCCTACGCTAGCGTTTGCAAGGCAGACACCTTACCTCTAACGCCACCTTCCCAGCCCCTAAATTGTATTTTTAAAGGAAAGATTTAGTACCTTTATCTCAATTTTTTACACTTACTTATCTATAGAATTGTGTCATTTGTGAAAGTTAATTTTTCATTTGTTTATATTACAGAGCTATCTTTACTATACTGTTAATATGAGGTTCAGTAATAGTATAATGTTTGCTATGCACATAACCAAAATGGGTTTGATCCCCATCATTCCATATGATCCCGTGAGTACACCTGGTGTGATTCTTGAGCACAGAGCCAGGAATTACATCTGAGCACTGCCAGATGTCACCCAAAACTCACACACACAAAAATAGTTTTAGAGTCCATGCTTTAAGGAAATTTCTTTGTACCACACATACCACTCCAGGTATAAATAACCCTACTCCCTAGTCCTAGGTAGATTATTTTTCATCACATTTTTAAAATTTTAAATCATTATATCTTTAGCCATTTTCCCTGTCTCTGTTCAGTTAAAAATATTGAATAACCCTTATATAAAATTGTTCTCTTTAATATATCTCTCTGGGTAATGTTACCTATTTTTTTTATCATTTTAGTTTCAATTTATATGACTATTTTGCACTTCCACATATATATTTCTTACTATTTATCTCTAACTATCTGTACACTAAAAAGTAAATTTCATTCATCATTATAACTGAATTCATTTTCATCTCTCCAAAGTTAAATGTGTTTCTTTTTCTATATTTGGCCAGTGCTAAGATCAATAACTCAGAATTAAAATTTATTATTTCATATACCATTACTCTTTTAGATAAATTAAGACTAAGGCACTTAACAGTTTAGAAATCATTTTAAGTTATCTCTTAATTCCTCCTTGAAAATGACAAAACTCATACACTTATACACTTTCTTTTTATGAGCTCAGAAATCATCCCTGGGAGATTTGGAGGACCATATACTATGAAGGGGATCAAACTTGTGTCAGTTATGGGCAAGACAAGCACCTTACCAGCTGTGGTATCACTCTGGCCCCCAATACATTCATTCTTTCTTTGACTATTGATTACCATTTTACTTATCATTTCTTCCTCATTTGAAGGTTTTTAATAATGGTTTTAAAAACTAAAAAAAAATCAATAAAAAACATGAGTGTCAAAGTACTTGACTTGCAGTGTGTTACTGTGGACCAATTCTTGTATCTCATAAGGTACCAGTAGTAAATCTTCGGACCAAGAGTAGGTAGCTCCTTTCATCCACCACATGAAGCCCTAACTGGGTCCTAAAATAAAGATATAAGTATATACTAATTTGTAAAATAAATCTCAATAAACTACATATATATGTTGAATAAATCTAATAGTGATCTGAATATACATTTATGCATAAGTAATATATTTAGGAGATATATTAAAATATGCTATTAATATTAATGTCACCTAGTTAAGGAACTTATTGCCTTTTCTTTTCCCCTTTTGTTCATTATCCAATATCTTCCACCCTACTTTAGGCACTCAATCCTTAATTTTTTTTTCCTATTAGATTTGAAAGCCCTATAAAGAGAATAGATAGATTAAAGGTGAGTTTGGATTACATATTCCCCAGTTTTACACCTGTTATGCTAGGTTTTCACATACTTAAAGGATATATCATAAACACACAATACACATATATATATGTAACTCATATTTATCTTTGGTAAAATAAAATTAGCTCAAGTGTTATCTAAATAACTTGTCCTCAAATACATAGTCTCTAAAATATTTTACTAATTGTGTGTCTCATTAATTATATCAAATTTAAAATAACTCATCTGCCATTATTTCCCTTATATGTATTTGAAGTAATTTTTACAAAATACAGTGATCATATATCTGGAAAAGTATGCTAAAATAATTTTGGGTTTTATATGACTTGCAATATATATACATTTGCCTATATTATATTGAATCAAATTTAAATGAATAGACACATAGATATGTTAAATGTTTATGGATACTAAAATATTTTATCAAAATATCCTGTAATTTCTGAATGATTAAACTGGTTACTTATATTGAGAAAAGTGAAAATCTGGATATATATGTACATATATATTACTTGAATTTGTTTAGTTTACTACAGGAAGCCTTATATACATAAAACTGAAGAATTAATCAGCTTCTAAATTTGATAATGAAATATAAAAGATGAAAAATTTATAAGGATAATACTTTATTATATTGAAATATTTTATCAGTGCTTCAGTAACCAAAATTAAACAAATGTTGAAAATGCTACTAGTAGCAAGGTTGAAATATGAAATCACATTTCTGACTGGTTGAATACATTTAAGTCAATATGTCAATCCAATACTGGGCTATTGCCAGTGTAGATCATTTTACTCAATAGTCTTAAATTACTTCTTAAGTTTAGTCAAACATTCTTGCACTTGGATTGTTAATTCACAGTTCAAGTAGAAACTGAAATGTCTCTGGAGTTTTTATCTCTGGAGTGTTTATTTTTTTCCAATTCACATACAAGCATGATTTAATATAACAAAACAACAATATTTTATAAATATACTAATCATATTGTAATACTTATAGAGATCTTGTGTTTTTATCATAAATCTTATAACAATTGCAAAATGTCTGAATATTTCTTCCAGTTTTATATACTTTTATATGAAAAACTTAAGTATATACTTAAATGTGCTTGAAATTATACTAGAATTTATAGTTGAATTATATACTTTTCTATGGAAAGTTTGAATGGAAAAGTGAAGGAATTTCAATCAGAAAAGTTGCGTTTGAATAACACTCCCTTTTATCACTGCTCTATAAAAATTTAAAGGTCAGGATATACAACAGCTAACCAGAATTGAAAAATAATATACAAACTCCTTCAATGATAGATATAAATATCTTACTAAACTATTTTGCATAATAATATTATCAGCAATATTATGGTCTGAGATAAGCATAGTCTTGATTTTAAAATAGAAAATTACTTGAAAAATCACTTAAAACTGTTACTACACTAATATCAAAGAGGATACAACTTTATATTTCAATGTTGTTAAAGAGTTAAAGGCATGTGGATTTAATGGAAAACTTACATAACAATAACATAAAAGTATTTATCTCCTTATTTTTATTGATGTGCTATTATTTGCAATAATGCCAATGATTGCTTCTTGAATTCATCATTTTGATAGAAAATTAATGCAGAGTTCCTGCTGACTTTCACCAATATTACAGAACCCCTTTCATCCTTCCCTGGCAAGTAAGGCCAGTTATGTAGACAAAGGCTTTAGTTATGTTGCCTTGGGCTATTTGTTATTTCCTTACTATTGCTTTCCATACATACCAAATATGAGAAAGGTCATTCTGTATCTGTCTTTTTGTTTCTGTCAGATGTCACTCTACAATATTGCCTCATATTATCTCCAATTTTTTGTAAATATTCAATTTTATTATATGCAGGGCCAAAACAATAGTACAATGGGGAAATAAGTTTTTTTCTTGCACTATTTGATTCTGATCTAAGATCAATCCTGAACCCCTATGGCCCCCTAAGCCTTCCAGGAGTGATACTAGAGCATAAAGTCAGGAGTAAGCTCTGAACATTATCAGATGCCCCCCAAAGAAAAGAAAATAAGTAGGAACTAAGAATTTAATAATTCCTGACAGTTGATTAGTATTCTATTGTGTATGAGTCACTTGTAGTATATATATTTTTTCCTAATCATTTTATTTTTAGTTTTATTTAAGCATTGTGATTTACAAAGTTATGCATAGATGGCTTTAGACATAATGTGTTTCAGGGCTAATTCCACCATCAGTGTCAGTCATGTCCACCAAAGTTCCCAGAGTTTATACATTGCCACCATCTTGACCTGCTTGACAGTATAAGTTCATTTTTAATTTTGGTTGTTATAGTTTGGGTCTCATGATATCATTGTTGTTGATTCTGGCTTGAGTATTTAGATCTGTTATTTCTTAACATCAACAATGCACCTGAGACCCCTTTCACCTATACCAAGTCCTTTTATATTTGTCTTTCTCCACTTCCACTAAATTTATTTCCTTCTACAGACTATATTCTTGGGTCCATCATGTTTATGACAACCCCATTTAAACCATTGCATTTCTTCATACAGTTATTCTAAATTCCAAATGTAGGTGACATCATCCTGTATTTATCCCCTTTTTCTGGCTTACTTAATTTAACATCTTTCAATTATATTCATGCTGTAGCAAATTGTATAATTGCATCATTTCTTCCAACTCTGTAATATTCTATTATATAGAATACCATATCTTTATGATCAACTCTTCAGGAGTTGGATCTAGGTTGATTCCAACTCTTAGTTATTGTACTGGGTGTTGTAATGAATAATGGTGTTCATACAATGCTTTAGATCAGTATTCCTATGTCCTGGGATATCCCAATTTCTTTATTTAGCTATGTTTATTGGACACAGTTATTTTTTCTAGAGGAAGACTATTTTGATAAGGGTTGTCATGAACATAGTGACCCACATATGTTCTGAAACGGTTTCCAGGTTCCTTGGGACCTTAAATCTGAAAAATAGAAGTGCTGTGTTATGTGGAAGCTCAGAAGTACATAAAAATGAAAATGACAAGAATATATCATACCAGTCAAATTGGCATAATGTTAAAAAGAAAAACAAGGAACTGGAGAGATACTTTAATAGTTAAAATGTTTTGCAGAATGCAAACTCTGATTTTATCCCTGAAATTCCACATGATTCTCCAAGCAGTGCCAGGAGTATTTCAGAGTGTAGATACAGAATAACCACTGAGCATTGCACCTTCTCCCAAAACATCATTTCTAGCATGGGTAAGGGGTAACAGAGTCCTCATTCATTGTTGGTAGGAATATCTACTGGTTTAACCATTTCAAAAGTAATTTGGAGACCTTACAAAACTAAGAATTCATTTTCCAGGCCAGATTACTCTATTTTAGTCCAGTCAGATGTTCAAAACCTTTCTTAAAATTATAGCCCAAGTTGTAGAATGTCTATGATCTCACTATGGGGATATGGTAAATAATAGCAACAAATTAATGAAATAAAAATATAATAATCTCAAAAACTTTAAAAAGATATTCTACTAATTTTTTCAGTGGAACATGTGGAAGTCACATATGTATATTCCTTTAGTTATGTTTCCCAAATAGATTACTTAATACCTTAATTTGTTTTAATATTATAAAATATGATATGCATAAAGATTTAATCACGTTTAGTATTTCATAAAATAAGAAGTAAATAACATAATGAATAAAATGAAATTCACAAAGCAATCATTTATGTCTAATTATTTTGTCAATCTAATTACTCAATAGTGCATCTGTGAGGGTCCAACAGGGAAAAATTGGACTGATATATGAACAGGAAAAGATTAATGTAAAGCATGTTTACTATAATGTAAGTCTGAAGAAATGATGTGTTGACTTGTAAACATAGAGAGAAGTTAACAATATAAAGAATATGGAACCAGAAATACTATAATATATATAATATATATATAATATATATATATATAAAACACTGACCTCTAAGTCAAGGTTGAAACACTTAAAGCAAATGCCTAGCTGTCCAAAATCTGTATTGGTAGATCTTTCTGGAAATGTATGTTCTAATGTGCCAGAAAATGCTATTCCTGGGAAGGCACTACATGGCCAGCACTTTCTTTCAGAACTACTCAAGGCAGGCAGCCAGGAGAATCTGCTGACCTCTGAGTTCTGTGGTTCTAACAATATTTCAGTACCTCATTGAAATATATGGAAAAGTTCACTTATATGAAGTCTCTGAATGTATTGGTTATATCAGTTTCAAGCAGCTAAAAATAATCCCTTAACTATATTATCATATTTTACATAATTAAATAAACTTTGAAATAGATTCAAAGATTATTCTTTTAAATAGAACGTATTTGCCTAACTTGTTTTTATAACCATGTTTAATGTGCTCAAACGTTGCTTTTTATTTTGTAACATTTGCATTAGTCTACCCAATATTAGGAAGAGCACAACCATAATTAATTTTAATTCAAATATTTTCTAATTATTAATGGTAAATTTAATACATTTAAATGATTTGAAGAGAGGATACATGTTTTTAGAGGTTAAAAATTAACAGAGATACAGTATACTTCATATAAATTAATACAATATTCACTTCCTTGTATGTTTTAGAAATATATAGAATCTTCTATAATTTGGATCATTTTTAATACTATTTTTCAACCCATATTTTACACTATTCTAGTATATTTGCTTCATTATGCTTTTAAATACGGAACTAAAAATAGTTTCTCACCACACAATATTTTAAATGTTTATTGCAAATCTAAACAGTTTTTGAAAGCCTACTTTGAATATTTTGTAATTTTCTTGAAAGAACTAAGGCTATTTAATATTAAATTATTTAAAAGGATGATAGTGGAAACTTTTCTGTCATAAATTAGAATGTCATGATTAATAATTTATTCACTGTTATCCCAGTGTTCAGTTTGAAACTAATATATAGGTAACTCATTTTTGTGACCATTATGCCAGTGACTCTAGTATATTTATTACTGAATTTGTTTTACTCTTTTTTGAATTGATCCCACAAAAAACTGGAAATTCCAGTTCAGGTTTATATGAGTGAAGCTTGCACCTAATCTCTTACTTCCAGGATGTCAAATTCCTGTTCTACTATATCTCACAATGACTGGGCTGAACATAGCCTCTGACAGGATTTCTGTAGAACAAAGTATATAGAACTGAACAAAATTAAAACGTCATATGCTAATATAAACTTGGCACCTTGAGTATAATGATTCTGCCTATCCCAGGTGGGGCTAAGAATCTTAGGAAACAATACAGTTCACTGTGCCTACGAGGCAACTGACTCAGATCAAAGTATTTTTGCAAGGAAACATTTTAGGGAGAGAAAGTTTACCATATTGCACTTTAAGGCTTCCTGCATATTTAGAAAATGTGAATACATTTCCTCTCAATAGATGTTGAAAATGGCAATTGAAAATATTTCAGGAGGAGGTATATGATTGCATTTTAGTATGTCACTGGAGTTAATGGTTTGGCTCTTGTAAAGTTAAAATAGCTTTACACAAATGCCTGAACCTTCTTTTCATTCCCTGTATTCTGTGTTAAACGTACAGAAGAAAAGTTTAAATATGCATTCAAATCAATAGTTATTGATCAAATAATATGTTTGAGGTTTTATACAGGGCAGATGTTTGAGGGTATGGCTCAACATCAGGTTGTGATTAATTACTGGTGGCTGAAAATACATTGATCACTAATAACTAGTATAGGGTTTTCAATCCAATGAATTAAAGAATATACAACAGAAATTTATGTTAGGTGAAATATTATCTTTTATTTAAAGTTATATGTTACAGTTAAAATAAAAAATATATAAATACACTTATAAGTAATTAAGTTGGGTTAGTATTAGAAAAAAAAACGTATAGCTTTAAGGTAACAGAATGCTTTTATTTCAGGTTGAGTTTTTAGGGAACAAAATACCCAGAAATTGCATATTTTTAATGGAGTTTGAGAATCACAATTGTAGATATATTATTTTGGGTAGAGAAAAAGGTTTCTTAATGAGAAAAAAAATCCAAAGAATAAAACTATATAATGAAATTCAGTTTATATAAGGCAGAACTATAGAATAATAATACAGGGATGATAGAAAGAAACAAGATCCACTTATGGAATTTGACAATGAGGGGCATTTTTTTTTATTTTTGGTTTTTGGGTCACACCCGGTAGTGCTTAGGAGTTACTCCTGGCTCTATGCTCAGAAATTGCTCCTGGCAGGTTCGGGAGACCATATGAGATGCCAGGATTCGAACCACCATCCTTCTGCATGCAAGGCAAACACCTTACCTCCATGCTATCTCTTTGGCCCCGAATGGCATTTTATAATACACAAAACAAACAGCATCTGTAGAATGAGGTAAAAGTGGAAAATAGTGTATGGAAATTGAAAAATCACAAGCCAAAATACTTTGACATAGCTTTGGGCACAGTTGAATTGAGATCATAGGCTACTAATTACAATTTAAAAATGTGAGAAAAAAAAAGTTAACTTAATCTGAAACTGTAAAACTCCTGTCTAAATAGATTCTGTTATAAAAATTTTCCATAGTTTAATTGCACTTATTTATTCACTTGCACTCGGTTCATTTATTTTCTTAACATGTCATAGTTTTTGAAAAATATTTATAATTAAATGCCCTTGATCAAAATCTAAAGTAGTGAAGGGCTGAAAAGAGAAAGAGAAAGGGAGTATGAGAAAAAGGAACAGACATATTAGTTAACCAAAAAGGGTGACTTTTTAAATTAAATCTGTTCTTATTCATTTTTTCAAAATTCATTGTGATTGGGCATTTTTGTATTTCTTTCCATTAACACGTGGTTTATATGTGTTAATTTTTCAGTAACTAGGTCCTTCTCTACTTTAAGCCATTTTTCACAAAGCATCATCAGTTTCCCAATACTTACAAAACTTATTGGCCAAGAAGACAGAATCATAGAGAAAAGCTGTGAGCTCCTAATTTTCAAGATTATGGTCACAAAGTCAATTCCCAGGTGACCAGAAAACCCAAGAACCACCAGGAACAGGTCCAGAGTACTTCTGGGTGTGACTTCCAGCACCACAGGGAAATTATGTGAATGTTGAGCACTGCACCAGGGGTATTTCACTCAGTCTATAAAACAATATCAAATTAATTAAGCAATGAAGCCATTAGACAGACACCATGGCAAGATTAAACTTAAGATGTAAATGCCTTAAGGTTATAAAACCAACATGGAAAGGAAATCCAATTATAAAAAGTCAGTGAGGCATTAAGTGATATGCAATCAAAGAATGCTTTTTATTTATTTTTTTCTTCAGCATTTCCTCTGAGCTCTACCCAAACCCTTACCCCATCTCGCAAATTCTTCTACTTTTGTTTTGCTAAAATTCCTTAAAGTAAACAAGTGAGATGATACACAATTAAAGTGGTTTCCATATCAAAAGATACTTGATCTGAAATAAAAAGACATTCTACTAAATGTAGGAAAATATTTGTTCACAATAGATCAGATAAATGACTAATATCAAAGATTTATAAAGTACTAAAAAAAACTTATAATTTAAATAAACAATAACCATATCCCCCAAATGGGGAGAAATGAACAGAGACAATCCCGAAAAATTATGGCTAGAAGGTAGATAAAAAGTGCAATAACTTATTAGTATAATGAAAATAAAATTATGATAAGAGTTCATCTTGTATCACTAAGAATGTTATATATTAAAAATTCTGGAAACGGGGCTGGAGTGAAATCACAGTGGTAGGGTATTTGCCTTGTATGCAAACCTGGATGGAGCTGGGTTAGATCCGCAGCATACCATATGGTCCCCTGAGCCTGCCAGGAGAAATTTGTGGATGCAGAGCCAGGAGTAACTTCTGAGCACCACTGGGTGTGGCCCAAAAAACAAAACAAAACAAAATGTCTTGAAATAATGAGCATTGGAAGGAGTATGGTGAGAAAAAATTCTCATTTACTAATAAGAATGTTGTATGCTTTAATATCTATTTAAAGGCATATATAATAATTCTTGAAAAATTAAGAATAAAATTCTGACAACCTAACTGTTATCATATGCACCCCAAACATAAAAATATTAATTAAAATATATAGGTGCACAAATGAATATTGTATCACAATGTAAAACAGCCAAAATATAAAAATAACCAAAAGTCCAAATACCAGACTTAATAATTAAGCCTTAGTATATATACATACATATGCACATTAAAAAATTATATATTTGGGGACTGGAGAAATAGCATGGAGATAAGGCATTTGCCTTTCATGCAGAAGGACGGTGGTTCGAATCCCGGCATCCCATATGGTCCCCCATGCCTGCCAGGGGTGATTTCTGAGCATAGAGCCAGGAGTAACCCCTGAGCGCTGCCGGGTATGACCCAAAAACCAAAAAAAAAAAATTATATATTTGTAAATAAGGATGAAAAATGCAATTTGCCACTATGTGTGTAGAAATAGTGTTATACTGCCAGTCAGAAATAAAAAGACAAAGAAAGATATCTCTTGTATTTTATATATATATATATATATATATATATATATATATATATATATATATATATATATACATTAAAGAAAAACACAAATAATTAAAATGAAATTATATGACTGAAAAGTCAATATAGCAAATAGGGTGGTTGACTTTCAAGTGGTGGATATAGGTGTGATCCATGGCACTCCATAGGTTCACTTGTGTCTAATGGAATTGCTCCCTGAACTCAGAGTCTGCAGTAAACCTTTAACAACATAGGGCATGGCTCCACAACTTAAATAAATAAACCAATATATACATAGGTAGGCTAAAAAATGGCCAAAGGAAATTGAACTAGAGAATGTGTCCATATAACGGAGTTTACAGGAGGTCAGTGAAGAAAATAGATGGATGAGGCCCTTGGGATAGTAAATAAAAAAATGGAAGCAATAACTTAGATTTTGAGATGATATAATAAATAACACAAAAATATATTCACTATTTTAAATTACAGTGTCTGAATAAGAAAGGTGGATTTAAAATATTCTTTGTTAATCTGCTACAAAATATATTAGTTTATTATTTAAGATGCTGTACTTGAGTTTTTCTATTCTGAAGACAGTTAAGTTTCATGTATAACTTGTACTCATCTCTTCACCTTTCTAGATTTTCTCATAGTTAAACCAGCTTCTTTTTATACAAGGAATTCTGCCCAATACCTATATAAGTTTCCAAAAATTTGGCTAAGAAGATTTCAATCAACCTCACATTAAGACCATTTCAAAATATCTGATTTTACAGTTAACCTATTAGTGACATTCCCAAATAATTTTGATTGCAAAAACCATTTACTTTAACTAGATAGTGAAAACATGAAAACATGAGCCAAAGTATAATAGATTTTCTAAATTTCATCATTTTCTATAAATTGGATATTTCATGTCTAAGAAAGATCATTTGGAGGATGTCTTCGGTGACACTGAAAATAAAACATAAGCAAGGAAGGATTGATAAACTTACAATTTATTAATGTCTACAGACATGATGTGGATGGCAGTGACATGAGTAAACAAGACATGTTTTCTGTCCTTTGTTATTCTTATTATGCCTCACATGCCAGTAGATGACTACAGAAAAGGTTTTTTTTACTTGTTTATTAAATTTTTTTTTGTTTGTTTTTGGGCCACATCCGGCGTTGCTCAGGGATTACTCCTGGCTGTCTGCTCAGAAATAGCTCCTGGCAGGCACGGGGTACCATATGGGACACCGGGATTCGAACCAACCACCCTTGGTCCTGGATCAGCTGCTTGCAAGGCAAACGCCGCTGTGCTATCTCTCTGGGCCCTATTAAAATATTTTCAATGGTCTTCATATTCAGATTTTTTCATGTTTTAACCAAATGTTACGATATAATACTTATAAATTTATCCACTGAAATCACAAATCTTGTTTTTCTTAGACATCCAGCACAAATTATTGACCTTAAATAATGTTCAATAACCTAAGGATGAAATTCTTCACTGTTACTTTAATAAGGATTGGCATTAATGATAACTGATGATATTGAGACTCTTTTGCATTATTGTATACATACTCAAATGGACCTAAAATTAATATAACATAATCTAGATAATTTGATTCCTGTTGCTGTTGTTTGAATTTTATGATATTGAAAATATGAAGAAAATAGAATTTCAAAGTACAGAGATTAAGAAATATATAATAATGTAAACTACACCAAGCATTAAAGTAATGATAGCGTTTAAAGACAAAAGTATTTAAGTAAAATTACTAATATTTTTTTAAAGTAGTGAGTCCTTTCTTTGTTTACTAACATGACATCCATAAGAGAGTTTGAAAAAAAAGAAACAATATGAATTTTGATCACTTACGTTGCAACTGAAAGGTGTGATCAATTTGTTTATTAAATAACATAGTTAACCAGGGACAATGAATAAACTTTTTCTGAACAGTACACAAGGAAAAGAAAGCATAGAAACCTCTATTATAAATGATATATTATCTACCATAAATTATGAGATTTTAATAATTTATCTTTTATAAAAATTATATTTGTATACCCAAATATTTTATGTAACACAAATAGGACACAGTTCTAATAGGGTATGATAGGTTTTGAAATTTTATGAAACTTTATTAAAAACTTAATCAAGAACTTGAACTACAAATTCTTGTGGCTGGAGAGATAGTACAGTGTATAGGTTATTTGTCATGAACTGGCTGATCCCTGACATGTCAAATATATCCCTGAGCCCTATCAGGTATGAAATTTGAAAAATAGCCAGCAGTAAGACCTGTGAACCAGAGGTGTGAGCCAAAAATATATTAGATTTTCTAAATTTCATCATTTTCTATAAATTGGATATTTCATGTGTAAGAAAGGTCATTTTGGAGAATGTTTGGTAACAGTGAAAATAAAACATAAGCAAGCAAGAATTGTTAAACTTACAATCTATTAATGTACACAAGACATGATAGTAGTGACATGAGTAAACAAGAAATGACTATTAAAGACATACCTTGTTCAAAAGAACTGAAGTTGGGCATGGTTTAATTTCATTTTCCTTCACATTTGTATTATTAGATAATTGAATCAAATGTTTTCTATGGTATATATATTGAAAAGCCCATAAAATTCTTCTACATTTTTACTTTCTAGCATTAACTTTATTCTAAAGAATATTGCAAGCATTTTAAATGTAACTATCTGAAAAGATAGAGCAGTTAGGACTCTTGCCTTTCATGCCACAGGTTCTGGTTTCATCTCTGGCAATCCAATGATCCTATAGCATGGTCATAAATATTTCCTGAGTGCAGAGCCAGGATGAACTCCTGTGTATTACCAGTTGTAGCTTAAGGACAAAAATAAACAAACAAAATTTTAAGGAACAGAGACAATGGGGAAAGATGCAGACTTTAGATCTAGCTCATCTGGGGCTAAAATTCCACTCATTCCATACACTTTATTATTGATATGCTTAGATATGACGTTTTTAACTGATTCTTTCAAAATTCTGCATTTTCATCTATTTTGAAAGATGTTTTTAAACAGAATTAAATAAGTAATGTAGTTGCTATAGGAAAAAATGAATCACTATTTGCTTAGCAGAAATATGTTTCATTCTTAACATATCCAGAATAGTCAGGATATTGATTTAATGTCTCTGATGTTGTCATGCATTTTTATTAAACATACACAGGCTTAATTATCTTTACTTATGATGAGAAGTATAAACATACATTTAACTGCAGCATGAATGATGCTACAAATTTCAGAATATATTCCCAAGCAAGAGATAAATAGATAAATCAGGCTAATGGAGCTTTGAGTAGAATATTTATACTTATTTAACCAATAACAATGTGCATGTAAGTCTCAAATTAACCAAAAGAAGGAGATTATGAGTTCATATTACATTATGAACTTATATTTTTAATGTTTAGGTATGTATATATAAATATATTGTTTTAGTCAAGGTAAGTAGAGAAAATTTTCAACTATCTTTTTTAATTTTTGTTTTGTTTTGTTTTTCCATCATACTAGTGACCCTCAGGGGATACTCCTGGCTCTGCACTCAGAAATCACTCCTGTCTCGGGGGACCATGTGAACCATATGGGATGCTGGGGATCAAACCTAGGTCCATCCTGGACCAGCTGTGTAAAAGGCAAATGTCCTACTCTGTGTTTTCACTCTGTCCTTTGTCTTTTCTTTTCCCTTCACAATCAAAAATATATGACACAGTGAGTTTAAATTCATTTTAGGATTACAAGTAAATTTCAGGTTAAATTTAAACATTATGATTGAAGGCATTTGAATGTTTGACTAAAATTAACTATGTAGACATAATAAATATAAGAGTTAATCAAAAAAAATATCTGACCTTTAAGATTAATCTTCCATGATAAATAATCGAGATGAAAATGAAAATTTTAAATATTTTCCAGAATCTGACAAAAGTATAACTCATGTTAGATATTGTCTATAAGAAATGTTCTCTCACTGTCAGAAATATTTGTCAGAGCAGTTGCCAACACATTTAATGCTTGAATGAGTTAACTCAACTACATGCCAAAAATAAGATATATTTAATAAAGAAAAATGAAGAGAGTTTTTATTATATTCTTATAATTGTCCTCATCAAACAGATGAGTTTGATTTCATGGGCTCAGTTTTAAAAATATTAAGTACTCTGACAGAAATTGACACTGATTTTTTTTTTCAAAAGATCTAGTTACTAGGAGTATGCACCTACCATCTTTCTACAGATTTCATACAGTTGATTAGGCTTCTACTTAAATTACTGCCCCAATTCAATCCTGCCTCCTGAGATGATTACAGGCCACTTTGATGGGGGATTTAGGAATTCCAAAACTTTTTAGCAATACATTTAAAGACAATTTGAAATACTCCCAACAGATGGCTAATTACATCTATTGTGTGGTGATTTAGCTTTCACGGGCAATCTTATTACCCATTTCTTGTTTGGAAAGAGGACAGCTACTATTTCCATGATGTTACTCTAAATTTGGAAGGAAGCTCAGAGATAATCTTTGACTCCCTTATTAGCTCACTTTGAGAGATTAAGCAATAAATCACTTATGAGAAGTAAGTAAATTTACATTGTAAGATTGAAGAAGTGTAGCAAAAATAGGTTTGCATTAGTTGGAGATGTACCTTTAAATTTCTTAGAATGAAGTTATAGAGAGTTCACTAAAGATATATTGTAGAATATGATAATAGAGAAAAAGAAAGGACCTTGGGAATTTATAAATATTTCCATAGTGGAAGATCTAGGTTGATGAAAGTAATCAAATTGAAAAGTTGATTTTGATAAGATTTGAAGACATAGAACTTTTTTTGAAAGAAAATCCTATTACTCAAAATGTACAGGGATTTTCTAATAAAATTAAAAATTATGTTGTTATATATAAATAAAGATAGATAATTAAAACCTAATTAAATTGAAGGAAGTGAAGATCAAACTTGAACACCAAATCCAAAGCCAACTACAACAGAAAAGTTACCCAATCTACAACAGGCTAGACAGAGAAGGGACCACTTATACTAGCAGCCCGGGAGCAAAGAAGGGGCAATATGGGATGCATGCTGGGAACAAGGGTGGAGGGAGGAAAATATTGATGGTGGGAATGCCCCTGATTCAATGTCACTATGAACCTGAAATACTACTGTGAATGATTTGTAATCCATGTTGGTCAAAATAAAAATTATTAATAAAAAGAAGAGGCTGGAAGAATATTATAGGGCATTTACCTTTTTGAAGCTAACCCTAGGTTGATGTGCGCAGCACATTACATAGTCAACAAGCCCACCAATAGTAATCCCTGAGCACAGAACAACAATATACCCTACTCACTGTTGGATATGTCCTCAACCCCCATCAAAATAAGAAGTATTTAATTTTGTCAGAAGTTGTAGTTCTCTAAAATATTATATATGGACTTTTCTCACACACAACCGAGAGGAAATTTTCCTGGTATCACAAAAAAGCCTTTAGGATGGATAATGAGTATATATCGAGCCAGGGGTTGATTTCATGATAGTATGCTTCAAGGATGAGAAACCCTGAATCTCTTAGGCCACGTGAATTCCCTTTCTTCCCCAATGCTTTCTGTTCCTATGCAAAAAAAAAAAAAAAAAAAAAAAAAAATGGGGGGAACGCCAAACCCTGCCACTCCAGCACCCATACTTTTTCTTGTTTTGTTTTGATTTGTTAGTTTTTGACTTCTTTTCCTTCTCTTTTTTCTTCCACTTTTCTCTTTCTTTTTCACACTTGTGGTTATTATTTAGGGATTTATTTTTATTTTTATTTGCCAGGTCCATTTTTTTCTTTTTTCTTCCATTTTTCTTTCTTTCTCTCTCTCTCTTCTTTCTTTTTTTGGTAGTTGTCACCAATTTTTTTTCTCCCTTTTCTCTTATCCTTTTTATCTCCAATGACGGTGGAATGGATGATCAATCTACAAGATGTAAAGTGGAGACCAGTTGCACTAGCATTCTGGGGGGTAAAGGAGGGAGATATGGGATGCACAGTGGAAACAGGGGCGGAGGGAGGACAGCACTGGTTGTGGGAATGTCCCCCATTCATTGTCACTATGTACCATAAATGATGCAGTGAAAGATTTGTAATGCACTTTTGTCACAATAAAAATTAAAAAAAATAAAAAATAATAAAATATTATATGGACTTAAATTAAAATAACTAATAAATACTTTTTATTGCAATATATAAATTATGTTCATTATGTAAATATTTACATATTTGTAAATAAGTTTAAAAATGGATTTTTGAGATCCAGGATAGACAAAAGTCTAAAGGTGAGTGATCAGAGGCCAAGATCAAATTAAAACTTATAGTCTTGTTAATACATTCTGAAGCAGCAATGGGATGGAGATGAATATGAGATGATGCTTCATTCTAGCTAGTGGCTCTACAAAATCTTTTCTGATCTTGACAACCTCTAGAGTCTCTGCCCAAAACACAGCTTTCTCCTTAGAAGACCTATTGTCTCAAGTAACTTCTAGACCAGAAAATTACTATGTTCCTTTAAACACAGATGTCATGAAGTCCCCTATGTGATGGGCAATCTTCCTGCTTTACTACCAATAGATTTCCACATTTATTTTATTTTTAATGTGAACTTTGCCTATACATCAAATTATAATTTTATGATTGGCCAGGCTTATATATAAATCAAATATGTCCTCCAAGGAAAGAGCCAAGATATTTTTTTCCATTTTTCACATTACTATTAAATAGGAGAGTAAATTATCAATATTTTTAATTTGGAAAATAAGTAAGAATAAAACAGTCATATTGCCCTCTAGAATCCCCATCATACATGCAAGTGCTGAACAGACAAGGATTATTCTGGCTAGAATCTAAAGATGTCAATTTTAAGTGAGAGATATGTGAAAATAAATTTTGTGATAAAATGTCTTTTTATAATTTGGCATAATTGGTTAAATAATAAAATACTTTCCCAAAAAAGTGTAATACAAAATTGGTTGTTTGTTTTGTTTTGTTTGGTGGGGGGACACATGCAGCAGTATTCAGGCATTACTGTTGGCTATGACCTCAGAAATCACTCCTGGCAGGCCCAAGAGATTGTATTGAACCCAGATAGACAATGTGAAAAGCAAATTCCCTTCTGTGCTCCTGTCCCTCTACTACAAAATTAGATTGTGAAAATCATAATTCTTTATATCACATTGCTTTACAAATTAGTCTTGTTACTTTCTCAGTCCATCAAAGACTTTAAATCTTCCTAACTTGATTTTAGAATATGAAGTCAAAAACACAATGTAAAAAAAAAAAAAGACACCCGAATTTCTATGATAATTGCATCATTATTCACAGTAGTCGAAATCTGTAAGAAGAAAAATATTAAGAAATATCCTTCTTCTACTTAGACCTTATGCCCAGACTATGAATATTCAGTGTGGCCCTCCTAGACAAATGACAATTTCTGTTTTCATTTTATCAATTTGATATGACCACAATGACAGGCTCTTGCCTTTTATTTGAGAAGAAACATGCAACAGTTGATAAGGCAGAGAAAATTCAATTATTTTTCCAAATTGAGCAGTGATATTGAAAGAGCAGAATGGGGAACACAAATGGTGGCCATTAATTCTCAATATGGTTCAGTAGTGGGATTTTATGACTATTGGGTTCTGTCAGGGCTCTGAAGTGGACTTCAGTTTGACACCTTCACCTTAAAAGGCCAGCTACATCAGAACCTATGGACGAATGAGAAAATTTGTGGTGAAACACATTGTTCCAAAGTTTTAGTTTTGCTTCCCTGTGGCCTACTTCCTGTGACAGAATCTAGGGCTGACATTAAAACTGAAGTCTTTGCCTTTTCCTGAAAAAGGCATCTTGAAATTACTTTATAACTGTTCCGGCCTATTAAATTGACATGGATTAACTTACTCTCAATAAACGTTAAAGTATCTCAATATCATTTTGCTGGAGGCTTTTCATATACTAGCACTAATATTTCTGAGTAATTACTCTTCCTTACTCTCCAATATTTAAGCAGTCATCAAATTAGTTTATTTTACTCCCTAAAAAGTTTTCCCATCTGTTTACTAGCTTCATACCTTCAACATCAAATCATTCCAGAGCTGAGTTTATGAAACAGCTTTGTAAACATTTAAATGAGGATGACCTTTCCTGAATATGAATTATATTCATAATCAAAATGACATTTTTTGTTTTTTTATTATTTTATTTTATTTTACATTTGACCACAGATCACTCTTGAAGGTATTCAAAAAGCCATAGGGGGTGCCAAATTTCAAATCCACATTGGCTGTGTATAGGACAAATGAATTATCCACTATAATATTTTATAGGCCAAACCAAAAATGATTTCAATATATTATCATAGAATTTCATGTAATTTTCTAAAACATATTAATTTTTTTCCAAAATTCCTTAAAATTTATCTCTACCTCCCAAATACTATTTGTCCATACAGCAACTTATTTTATTTCTGAACAATTATTATTGGGTAAAATAATACATGTTTTCTGAGATTCTGTGAAAGTAGGCTAACAGATTCCTTTTCCCAAAATAAATTATACCTCTGTTCACTTAAGAAACCTGTGTATTCCCATGCTTCCTATGACCACAATGCTAATAAGAATCAGACAAAACTACTGATTAACTTTTGCTACTGCATCTTGTTGTGTGCTCATGGGAAGCAATACTTCAATCACAGTCTATTTCCCTTTGCTAAAAAAGATCATGAAGTTACTATGTGAAGAGTGTGTTTCTCACTGTGTTTTTCCTTGGGAACAACTTCAGCATTAAGGAACTGTGTTAAGTATCTGAAATCAACAGGGAATAATTAAAAGCAACCTTTCCCCTTCACAAACAACCTACTTTGATTTCCTGAAAGAATTTAAATCTTGGAAAGGCAACTTCTTAGAAGAAACTAATCAGGAATATTTTTAGTACATAAACTAAGTTTAGGAACATTTGAGTGCTAAAATATTTCAGAACTTATATTAGCCCCCAAATAAAATCAATATAAATTTACTTAGCCTTTTCTTCCAACATTAAAAGTTAAAGGAGATAGTAATTTATGTCAGGAAAGCATCAGCAACAATATTCCTGAAAGACATGGAGCAAACATCAATACAGTTTGTAGTCAACACGTATGTGATATTCAGAATTTTTATTTAAAAGTAAAAATCAGTTTTTGTAGCTAAAAGAAATACCAAAGAGCTGCTAAATCATATGTAAGACACTCTGAAGTTAGGTTTACTTCAGGTATCATTATCTAGAGAAACATAATCATTATTAAAAATCATATTCAAATAGGGAGAATAGCTATATAGGAGAATATCCATGGTTACTAGGAATACAACATTAGAAACATCATTCTCAAAAACATTATTTCCCCCCTAAAAAGTCAAGCATTTCTCTGATAAGTCCATCTAAGAAACATAGATTATATCCTCCATAGACATAGTTCAGTGGTCCATTTATAGAATATTCTAGTTAGCTAAGATACATGTATTTAAATCATGTACTAGCAAAGTCTAACAGGTTACTTTCTATCAATGAATTAGAGTTAGACTTTAATTTAGAACATCTCTAAATTTATGATGTTAAATCAACCACCATAATCAACTCCAAATACTAATATACAGTCATGGTGAAGAATTGGGAAAGATTGCACTACTATTTGAAATTCCCATTGATTATAGTAAAATTAATAGCAAACATTGACTAAGCTTGAATCAAATACAATGATTAATTCTATTCTCTAGAATATTCAAGCATATTGGATAAGTGATCCATAATCCCTTATACAAAAGTAACATCAGTACTACTATGTAATCTATTTTAATCAGCATAACATATTTTATTAGATGGAATCAATAGGATTTTCTAAACTCTATTTCTCAGTTTTTATTTGAAAACATGTCAAAAACACAAGAAATGCTTGAAAATTTATTAAAATAAAATATTTAAAAGTCATAACTGAGAAATGAAAAGGCTGAATGCCACTAACAGTATTTGTAATGGTCATTGTCTAAAAAAATTTGAATTCCTTTAGCTCATCAAAAGAAAATTTTGTGATAGTACTTTCAGAAATTTGATAGAAAAAAATTCATGCTTGGGTAGTCAAACTTAATTGAGAGTTTTATTATAAAAGAATTGATAGGTTAAAAAATTAAATCATAATGCATAAGAAATTTTTCAGTTCTACTTCATTGTTAAATTCTATTTAGGTCTTGACCATTACATCTCACTCTTAAGTTTTAGAGTCAGGTTAGTGGTTAATCCTTATAAAAATCTTCCTCTTTCTTTTCACATAACTTTCACTGGTGTTGAAATATTCTCCAGCAAAACCCTTTTCTAAGTTAGTTTTTAATGGGCATTTATGGAACCTTGTAACTAGGTTTGTCTTATCTAGAAGATGGACAAAAACCTGGTATTTTGTTGTTGTTGTTTCAGTATCATTCTAACCCCAGAACTTTATCTGCTCAAAGCATCTATGCAATTAAGCAACTGGTTAATGAATGACAAGCTTTGCATTGCTATACAGGATTGGCTTGTGAAAGATTAGTCTTAAGTATCAAACAAAAAAAATGTATGTTAATTTAACTAAGAACATTTAAATCAGGAATTTAGAAAGGTCTAAACAGACTTGAAGGCAAAGATCTCTTTTTGAATGGGTATAGGCAACAATCAAATGAGTGACCTATTTTTTCACTTTTTTTTAGTTTTCCCCAAACTCTAAGCATAAAATTATTCTGCATATATTCAAAGCCCTAAGAGAATTGGGGAAAAATTGTTCACATAAAATAGTTTTGTTTGGGGCAAGAAAGATAGACCTGTGTTGACAACTCAGTAGTCAATGACAATGATAGTAATCAAGAGACTCAAACTTCAACAGGCTGTACACAAAAGCGACTTATTAGACAAGCAGTTCAGGGGGCTAAGGGTGGAGAGAGGAGATGCATGCTGGGAATAAGGGCAGAGAGAGGTCAACACTGGTGGTGGAAATTGTCCTAATTCACTGTCACTATGTTCCTTGAATATAACTGTGAAAGAGAGTAATTCAGAAAAAAAATTAAAAAAAAATAAAGAATTCTAGGTAGAGATCATTTCTGGCATGTGACCACATGGGTGCATTTCACCACACATGTCCACTCAACCCCTCTTCCAGGAATGATCGCTGAACACAATGTCTGTAGTAATCCTTGAATTTTATATGAGATTCTAAAAAAATTTTTGTTGAATATATGCTGTGTGATAAGTAGAAGTACAATTAAATTTTGATTAAAGTATATTTTTCAAAGTTAAAACAGCAAAAGCTTTTATTGGAGGGTGTTTAAGGGATTAAACAATACAAAACCAGAATGGAAGCTTGACTTGCTCAGCTACACTTAGAAAATGAGTTAAGAAACTCAAAATTTTGGAGCATAAAATCTGATTTGTATACTATCCTATACAAAATTTCAAACCCCAATTACTTACTAATAATCTTATAATAATTTGAGTTCAATTTTATATTTATATTTAAGTTAAATTTATATTTATATATTATAATACAATAATTTAATTTAATGACATGAAAAGAGTAACTATAAACTGTGCCTCAAATCAGACACTAACTTATGTAGTTATATATGCATAAAATGCTGAAACTTTCACATATAGGTCACTCTTGTTGAAAATGCATAAAGGAAGAAACAAAGCATATAAAATACCTGCAAGAAGAAAATGCTTTTCCAACAGAAAAGAGACTTGCTTGTTAAATGACAATTGAAAAAAATAGCATCAGCAGTTGCCACCTTACACAAGACTGAAATGATATTAATAGCTAGATATTGAGCCTGTAGATTTTTATCAAAGTTTAAAATATGCATTGAAAATACAAGAACTCATCTTTAACATATACCCTATTATTAATGAACTATATTAGCAATTAATAATCAATTTCAGTTTTTATTCATGTTTAATTACTATTAGACTTTTAATTATATTCCATTTTTCTTACTATTATTAAAAGTCTTTTTTTAATATTTGTATTTGTGGCTGACTTTAAGAAAATAAGTGATATATAAGTGAATATCTAGAATACCATTAGTAAACATGCTTTACTGCTACATGGGTAAAAATTGTAGAACATTCACCAATATAGGACAGATCTTACACTGCCATTTTATGAGACTTGATCTTTTTTATGAAGTGATATAAGATATTTCTCCTGCAATTGCCTTCTTTTCGTGGCATTAAAATATAAATACTCACTTGACTAGCCTGCATTAAAAGAATTGTGAATAATAAAGCAATAGCATAATGAAATAAAACTGTGAATATCAAATGATTAACTTTATTAATACAGATTATTTATAATTAAAATTAGATAATGACTTATAAGCATTCTTATGTTACTTTTAGTCTTACCACAAAACAAAGCAATAAGCTAAAAACGTACAATGATCAGATTAGTTGTTTCAGTTCAGTCACTACTAGTGTTTTTTGCTCAAAGTTACTTCCTGAAATAGAAAATGAGAGTGATAGTATGTGTAATTATAAGGTTTCTACTAACTCTAAAATTATGTAAGTCTTTGAGGAGCAGAAACAAAGCTCTCAGAGGATAAATGATTTCCAGAATAAACTAGTAAGTAGTAGAGCTTGGAATACATCCAAGTCATTGACTTATTTTCTTGTAAACATTTTGACAGTAAAAATTACCAAAACATCTGTAATGAGGCTAGATAAATGAAAATACATTTAACATTTTATGTCATGTGTTTCTTCATATGATATAAGTATATTGTCATTGTTTAAATGAAATGCAATTCATATTGAATTTAGTTCTTTTAACTTTAACCTGTCATAGAAAATAAATAAAAACAAGTTCTAATATTTTAACACACTCCAGACCATAACACACATTTTCAAACAGACTTGCTAGTGCCAAGTGATTCCAATAATGACTAAATTTACTGCCTAGAAAATATTATTTCACAAAATTTTCATAATTTTAATAGTACATTAAGATGTTTTGAATTGACCCTTTGAACTTTAAAGTGAGTAATCTGTATAATTATATAGTATTTTTGAAGATAATAGCAAGCAATTATTTATAACACTGATAATGCAGTGTTCAGTTGCCATCTGTGACAAAAAACTTGGAAAATGGCATGGATAATATCTATAAATTACAAACTTAATTGAAAATTGTTTATCACAACTTTGCTATAAAACACTCAAATACTTTTAGAATACTTAATAAAAATATAAAAAATATAAATCTATGAAACATTCTTAGATACTGCATACAAACTTTTTGAATCTAACATTATAAATTAATATGAAATCATACACATTTTCTTCACCTCTAAATATACTTAGAGTTATTTGAAGACATTATAAGCATATATATAAAATGATCTGATATACAAAATAAAATTTAAAATAACATTCAAATAAAAATAATCAAGGTAGTAGAAATAAACATGACAATAAAACTGAAAAGGAATTCATTGTGCTAATTTCAGATTCACATGGAAAATAAAAAATAAGAGAATTTGTTTTGTTCCACAACCTAATAAAATCATAACATATTTTTTAACAACTCCATATTGAAAATGGTTGACAGACTATCAGATTCACTTTTTGAGCAGCTGATTAAATCCTTACTTATTTTCCATATTGAAGTTCCACATATCTGGGCCACTGTGACTTTGCTACAAACAACTTTCAGACAGGATGATAGACTATGAAAGAATATGTTTGTATGATAGAATCTAGGAAAAATTTAAATTAGCTAGTCTAAAGGCAGCTTAATCTTATTTTGCCCAGGAACAGTGCAATATATACTGCCTTATAATTCCATATTGCCATTGATTTTTCCATACCTTTGATATTGTGTGGTTCTCCTCTGACTTTATTCTTTTTGGATATATATATATATATATATATATAAAACACTTGGTTTATTATTTACAAAACTATTTCTATGTTGAGTCCCTCCATCTAGTACATCTTACAATTTATAAAACACATTTGAAGGTCCAAATAACTTGGAATACAAATATAGATCAAAATAAATAAATACATACTTAAAAATATGAGGTTAAATGATGATAGTTTTGTCAGAAATGACTGTGTTCAATACAAATATAGGCACTATTTCCTAAGAAAAAAATGAAATGATTACAAATTAAATATTTATATACTACACAAAATATTTACTGTAGGCAAATATAAAGACTTAATTATTTGATACCTGACTAAAATACATAGAAATTTATACCATTATATTTTTATATTATGAGTTTTAACAAGCATATTAAAGTAAGAAATATAGTCTAGAATAAAATGTAATGTTTAGTTATTGTGCGTAAAGCAATAAGAGATACTGAAATTGTATTTAAGATTAAGTGAATAAAAGATAATGAAATGAAAACAAATAAGCAAATAGGAAATATAACTGCAAATTATAAAGTAGAGAAAGGATTGAAAAAATGAGACTGGATTGAAAGGATGGAAAGGACTGAAACTGTAGACAGACATAAGAACATTGTGAAGTTTTGAGACATGAGAAAGGTTATGCAAGAACACTGACATTAACTTTGAAAAGTTATTACTTTATCCATTATCTGGCCACTGTAATAATATAAAGTACTAATGTCAAGGCATCAATTTTCCAGAATTTTTTTTTTTTAATATATATAATTTTTATTTTGATCATAGTGTCTTACATATTGTTGACAATAACATTTTAGGTACATATTTACATAAAATCAGGGGGGATTCCCATCACCAATTTGTCCTCCCTACACCTCCGTTTTTGTCCTACCTCCCATTTCCTCTTCCCTCACCCCCAGGGCGGCTAGAATATGTGGTCCCCTCTGTATCCAACCCACTACTTAGTAGTCTTGCCCATGTTTGGTCTTAATGCCTCCCTTATCTCCCCCTCTAATTGTAGGCAGGACTAGCTAATTCAAGTTGCATGATTTTGCCTGAAAAAGAGAAGATAAATAAACTGGGGTAAGAGTCTAATACTCCAAAAATGGATGGAATCCTTCTAGAGGCTCTCATCATCGATTTGGGAGATGAAGGAGAAAAAGAAGTTGAAACACTCCACCAGTACCAAAAAAAAAAGAGTCAATTATCCAGTGGGGACTCCATCTATATCGGTAAGCACCAAAAAAAAAAAAAAAAACAGATGAAAAACAAAGCAAAACAAACAACCAAAAACCAAACAAACAAACCAAAAACACGCCATGGTCTTGAAATAAGAAACATGGCATAGCACATAACGAAAGAAGAGAAAAGAAGAGAGAAAAAAAAATAAGTATAATTGCGGACCACGATTTCAGTAGTCACACCCAAACAGAGAAATCGACCAAAATAGATAGGTATATAAAAATAATAATAACAATAATAAATGAAGGGAAAAATATATGTATATATGAAATAACCAAGGTTTTGTGGTTTTTGTATTTTTGTTTTTTTTTTCCCTCCTGCCCTGGCACAGTAAATATTGGGGTCATTCTAAAAGGAATTCACTTGGCCTAAGAAATATGGGGTTTCTCCGTCCTTGGAGTATACTGTCATGGGATCAGCTCTAGACTTTGCTCAGGATCATTTATTCTCCCGGTGGTGTTTTTTTTTTTTTTGTGTGTGTGTGTGGAAGACTTCTGCTCTGTCCAGGGTGATACAATCAGAGCTCTGTGTGTAGAGGTCTCCGTATCTGCACAGATCCTGAGGTGGGACTTATGATGAAGTCAGTCTTTGTGGTTCTAGAGGTTCTGTTGCCTCAGTGTCGTTTTAATCCATCTTCTGTGGTTGGTGATCTTGGTCTTTGCACTGAAGCTAGGATGGCTCCTAGGATAGCATCTTTCTTTGTGCTTCCAGAAGCCCCATTCTGTTGCAGTTGTCTCTGTCAGACCTTTGGGACTAGGGATCATGATTATTGTGCAAGTCATAGTGCAAACCCTGAACTAGGGCTTTTATATTGGGCCCAAGGTGTATACTGTCTGGTCGTGGTTCTAGTAGCCAGTCATCTGTAAGTCACGATCTTGGCTTTTGGGCCTACCAAATGGTGCCGCGTCTTCTGGTTTTGTCTTGTCGTTATCTGGTAAGGTATGCTAATCTGCTCTCAGGACAAGTTGTTCGCATTTTCCTCATTGTCAGGATATCATGTTAGAGCTGGCCCTTGTTGTTGACCCCGCAGTATTAAGGCTGGCTCAGATGGAGTTTGTTTCCTGTAGCTGTTGTGAAGAGCTGTGCCGATCCTTTGTCTGGGATCAAGATTTCAAGGCTGGATGAATGGTATCTAATCACCTGAGGTCTAAGCTGATTCCACATGACATATTTTCAAGGTAGGAGATATCCCTGTATTGTAAACAACTATGAGTTCCTATCTCTAGTAGATAAGAGCTCTTTTTGTTTTTTATATATATATATGTAAGATTTCCCCTTTATTTAGTGTGTCTTTGCAGGGGGAAGTGGTGCTACATTATATTGTCGGTGTAGCTGGGGGTGGAGAGAGGGTATAACAGACACAGGTCACATACCCAAAAATGATAAAAATAAAAATAAAAATTAAAATTAAAAAAAAAAAAAAAAAAGAAAGAAGAAATAAATAAAAATGTATGTGCTCGCAAATGTATATGTAGGACCAACATTTTAAAAAAAAAATAAATAAATTTAAGAAAAGAAGAAAAATGAGTTCGCGAAGGTTTTAAAGGGCCAAAGTGGTGCAAAAGACTACCTTACATTTGGGGGAGAGCAGGTAACGAGGTGGTGTATTACAGGTCCTATGCCTATGTTGGAAGTACAGTTTTTCCCATTGTCTTTTGGGTTTTTGTTGTAATGTGTGGGTTCTCAGGCATCTTACTATCCCACCCCCTGACCTTCTTCAGGTTGGTAAAAATTTGCGGCAGGAAGGTCTTGGAAGAGTTCTTGCATTGGGGATACTTTTGGACCTAGGTCCGGTTTCAAGTAACAGTCCACATTAGGGGGAATAGGTAGGGAGGGCCTCGCAGCATGAGTCCGCAGGGGAGTTGGCTGTCTTTTCTTGTCCGGGACGAGGTGTGGGTTTGACTGGGTGTCCCTTCTCTTGGGTGCTGGGTACTGGTTCGTTGGGGTAGGAGGTCGATCTTGTTGCCTAATAGATTAGGAACTGAGGGTGAAGTGTTTTAATATAGAGGGAGGTCTGGATGGGATTGAGGGGTGGAGGGATAGTTGGGTTTCCAGAGGGGGGAAAGGGTAAGGTGTATGGAAGGGGTAGGGAGGGAGAAAAGAGAAAAATACATTAGAAAGAAAGGGAGAAAAGAAAAGATAGAAAGTAAAGAAAAGAATAGAAGAGAAAAAAATCAAAAAGCAAGTGGTGAGAAGAGAGTAGAGAATAACAAGGGAATGCTAGTTTGCTTGAATGTGTTCAGTGAATAGAGTATGTAGTTTGAGTCTGTTCGTTGCTGTTACTGCTTTGGTGGTTTGACTGGTCACGTGCTTGAAACCCTAAAAGAAGGTAAACCTAGAGATAAAGTGTATGTTAAAGAGATTTCTCAAAAAAAAAAATAAATAAATAAATAAAAAAAATAAAGAGTTTTCTCGGGGACATCTCGTAGTGCAAACTAGGTATGGTATCTCGTGTGGTATCCCGAGCTGCCATCTTAGCTTGTCCGCCCTTTGTATCCAAGAACGCCTGTGGACAGAGAAGCTGAGAGGTTATTTTACATATAGTAAGATAGAGGCATTAATACGTAGTGTTATGGGATGTTTCCATTGGAGTCAGTGGTTTGCCTTGGTATTCTTTACCTGTGTTCCTGTATACGATCTCTACAGGACTATTATGAGTCCTTGTTGTAGAAGGTTGATTACGTACCTGTTCTCTCTATGCTGCTGTTCTGGTGTTGCTGTTTTCTTCGTGGTATAATGTGTAGTCGAAAGTTTGTGTTGTTAGTTTTTCATGTGTTTTGGGCACTGTTCCCAGGTATATGTTGACTATTACAGTGTTTGGAGTTTCTATCCTGTTAGACCCTGTTATTTGATTGTTAAGTATTAGTTGTGATTAAGATGTATGTTCTGTGTGCTTCAGAATAGTGCTACCATTCTGTGTTTATCTTTTGTCTTCTGACTTACTTCGTTTAACATAACATGATCTAGGTCCATCCACGTTGCTGCAAAATCTGTGATTGTATCGTTTCTGACTGCCATGTAATATTCCATTGTGTATAGATACCACATCTTAATGATCCATTCATCTGTTGTTGGACATCGTGGTTGGTTCCAAGATTTGGCTATTATACTGAGTGCTGCGATAAATAGTGGGGTGCACACGTATTTTGGGATGAATGTTCTTCCACCTTGGGGGTATATACCTAGAAGTGCAATTGCTGGGTCAAAAGGGAGCTCAATTCTGAGTTCTTTGAGCACTCTCCAGACTGTTCTCCATAGATGTTGGACTAGGGGGCATTCCCACCAGCAGTGGATGAGGGTTCCCTTCATACCACATCCCCGCCAACAAAGATTGTTCTCAGTATTTTTGATGTGAGCCATCCTTACTGGTGTAAGGTGGTATCTCATTGTTGTCTTGATTTGGATCTCTCTGATGATGAGTGAAGGTGAGCATGCTTTCATGTGTTTGTTAGCCATCCTTCTGTCTTCCTCAGAGAAGTGTCTATTCATTTCTTCTCCCCACTTTTTAATGGCTTTGTTTGGTTTTGAGGGGCTCAGTTTTCTGAGTGCTTTGTAAGTTCTAGATATCAGCCCTTTATCTGATATGTCTAGTGAAAAGATTTTTTCCCATTCTGTTAACTGTCTTCTTGCATAAAGTAAGGTTTCTTTCGCCATGCAGAAGCTTTTTAGTTTGATGTAGTCCCATTTGTTTATGTTTGCTGCTAAGGTTCTTGCCATTGGTGTTCCATTCTCGAAGACCTTTTTGATATATAGGTCTTCAAGTGTTCTCCCTATTTTATTCTCAATAAATTTTATAGATTCGGGTCTGATTTCAAGGTCTTTGATCCATTTTGAGTTGACTTTTGTATAAGGAGTGAGGTATGGGTTGATTTTCACTTTCGTACATGTGGTTTTCCAGTTGTGCCAACACCATTTGTTTTTTTTTTTTTTTTTTTTTTTTTTTTTTTTTTTGGTTTTTGGGCCACATCCTGTGACGCTCAGGGGTTACTCCTGGCTATGCGCTCAGAAGTTGCTCCTGGCTTCTTGGGGGACCATATGGGACGCCGGGGGATCGAACCGCGGTCCGTGCGCAGGCAAGGCAGGCACCTTAGCTCCAGCGCCACCGCCCGGCCCGCCAACACCATTTGTTGAATAGGCTTTCTTTGTTCCATTTCAGATTCTTGCCTCTTTTATCAAATATTAGTTGGCTGTATATCTGGGGGTTTATGTCTGGGAAATCTGTTCGAACCCACTGGTCTGAGGTCCTGTCTCTGTTCCAGTACCATGCTGTTTTGATTACTATGGCTTTATAGTATAGTTTCAAGTTAGGTAAGGAGATTCCACCCAGCTTCTTGTTTTTGAGTATGTGTTTGGCTATCCTGGCTCTTTTGTGGTTCCAGATGAATTTTGTGATTGATTGTTCAATTTCTTTAAAGAATTGTGTCTGGATTTGGATAGGGATTGCATTAAATCTATATAGAAGTTTGGGTAGGATAGTCATTTTGACTATGTTAATTCTACCTATCCATGAGCATGGGATGTTCTTCCATTTCTTTAGATCGTCTTCAATTTCTTTCTGAAGCGTTTTGAAGTTTCCCTGGTATAGGTCTTTCACTTCTCTTGTAAGGTTGATTCCTAGATACTTGATATTTTTTGATACTATCTTAAATGGGATTGTATTTTTAATCTCTCTCTCCTCAGCTTCATTGTTTGTATATAGAAACGCAACTGTCTTTTGTGTATTGACTTTGTATCCAGCCACTTTGCTGTATTGGTTGATTGTTTCTAGGAGTTTTACTGTGGACTCTTTAGGGTTTTCGATGTATATCATCATATCGTCGGCAAATAGAGATAGCTTGTGTTCCTCTTTCCCTATTTGAATTCCTTTGATTCCCTTCTCTTGTCGGATTGCTATTGCTAGGACTTCTAAGGTTATATTGAATAAGAGTGGAGAGAGTGGACAGCCTTGTCTAGTTCCTGAACTTAGTGGGAATGCTTCTAGTTTCTCGCCATTAAGTATAATGTTGGCTGTAGGCTTTTCATATATAGCTGTAACTATCTTGAGGAAAGTTCCTTCTAACCCTATTTTGCTGAGTGTCTTTAACATGAAAGGATGCTGGATTTTGTCAAACGCCTTCTCTGCATCGATTGATATGATCATGTGGTTTTTGTCTTTCATGTTGTTGATGTGGTGTATAATGTTGATTGATTTGCGTATGTTGAACCAACCTTGCATTCCTGGTATGAATCCCACTTGGTCATGATGTATGATCTTTTTGATGAAGTGTTGGATTCGGTTTGCTAAGATTTTGTTAAGTATCTTTGCATCTATGTTCATTAGTGAGATTGGTCTGTAGTTTTCTTTTTTGGTGGTGTCTTTGCCTTCTTTGGGAATGAGTGTGATATTAGCCTCATAAAAGGAGTTGGGGAGGATTCCTGTTTTTTCTATGGTTTGGAAAAGCCTATGGAAAAGTGGTAGTAAGTCTTCTTGAAATGTTTGATAGAATTCACCTGTAAATCCATCTGGGCCTGGGCTTTTGTTCTTAGGGAGTTTTTTAATTACATCTTCAATTTCCTCTGAGGTGATTGGTCTGTTTAGTCTTTCTAGATCCTCCTTTTCCAGTCTTGGAATAGGGTGTTTGTCCAAGAATCTGTCTATTTCTACTGGGTTCTCTAACCTAGTTGAGTATAGTTGTTCATAATATGATCTCAAGATGTGTTGTATTTCTTGGGGTTCTGTTGTAATCTCTCCCCTTTCATTTGTGATCCTAGTGATTTGGGTGTTTTCCCTCTTTTTTTTGGTGAGTTTTGCCAATGGTTTGTCTATCTTGTTTATTTTTTCGAAAAACCAACTCCTGGTCTCGTTGATTTTTTGTATTGTTTTCTTGGTTTCGATGTTGTTTATTTCTGCTCTGGTTTTTATTATTTCTTGCCTTCTGGTTGTGGTTGGATTCCTCTGTTGCTGTTGTTCCAGTTCTTTGAGGTGATCTTTTAAACTGTTGGTTTTGTTGTTTTCCTGTTTCTTGACATAGGCCTGTATTGCTATGAGTTTCCCCCTAATTACTGCTTTTGCTGTGTCCCATAAGTTTTGACATGTTGTCTCTTCATTGTCATTTGTCTCAAGGAATCTTTTTATTTCTTCCTTGAGTTGTTCTTTGATCCAGCTGTTGTTGAGCAGCATGTTGTTTAATCTCCAGGTATTAGTTTTTCTCCATTGCTTCTTCTTGACATCAATTTTAACCTCTGTTGCATAGTGATCTGAAAGGGTACTTCTTATGATCCTTACCTTTGTGGTCTTATATAGGTTGGCTTTGTATCCTAAGACATGATCTATTCTGGAGAAGGTTCCATGTGGGTTTGAGAAGAATGTGTATTCTGCTTTCTGGGGATGGAGGGCTCTATATAAATCTATTAGCCCTAAATCTTCTAATTTTTCATTTAGAGCTCTTATTTCTTTGCTATTTTTCTGTTTGGTGGTTCTGTCCAATGGTGATAGTGGAGTATTGAGGTCCCCTACTATTATCACATTTCCCTTCATGTGTTTCTCCAGGTTTGCCAGTAGTTGCCTCACATATTTTGCTGACTCTACATTAGGTACATAGATATTGACCAGGGTTAGTGTTTCTTGATCTAATGTTCCCCTGATCAGTAAGTAGTGACCCTCTTTGTCTCTGATCACTTTCTTGAGGTTGAATACAATTTGGTCTGATATAAGAATGGCTGTCCCTGCTCTTTTTTGTTTTCCATTGGCCTGAATAATTACTTTCCATCCTTTTATTCTAAGCCTGTGCTTATCCTGTAACTGTAGGTGTGTTTCTTGCAGACAGCAGAAGTCCGGTTTATTTTTCCTAACCCAGTTCTCTACTATGTGTCTTTTAATTGGAGAGTTCAGTCCATTCACATTTAGGGAAATTATTGATAGAGAGGACTGTTGTGCCGTTGTATTGTGTGGAGTGGTTGTTGTTACAATCGGGGGTTTGGATTATGTAATTCATCTCTGAGTAAGTCGTTTAGGATCGGCTTGGTTTGCACAAATAGTTCAAGTTCGTTCATGTTTGAGAATGTTTTTATTCTGCCCTCCCATATGAATGATAGTTTTGCTGGGTATTGTACCCTGGGTTGGAAATTTCTTTCATTCAGTCGTGTAAATATGTCATTCCACTGTCTTCTTGCTTGAATTATTTCAAATGGGAGATCCGGTTTGATTCTTATGTCCTTTCCTTTGTACTTGAGGTTTTTTTTCTCCCTTATTGCTTTCAGGAGTTCCTCTTTCTCTTTGTTTTTTGCCATTTGGATTATTATGTGTCTTGGTGTTGGCTTATTAGGGTCTATTTTATTAGGAACCCTCTTGATTTCCTGGATTTGTCCTGAAGTGTCTTTCCAGAGTGTGGGGAAGTTCTCTGTTATTATCTCCCTGACTACCTGTTCTTCCCCCTTCCCTATTTCCTCCCCTTCTGGTATACCCACAATTCTTAGATTGTTCCTTTTGTCTTTATTCATTAGATATTGGATTTTTCCTTCCAGTGCTTTGCCTTTTATTTCTTTGTTGGTTTCTTGATCTTTTTTTGATTGTAGTTTTCCTTCGAGTTCTTCGATGTGCTTCTCCAACTCTGTGTTTCTGCTCGTAAGGCTTGTTACTTTGTCTCTTAAGTCCTTCACTTCTTTCTGTATGGTCTCTCTCATGTTCTTTGAAATTTCTTCTTTAATTTGGCTGATTCGTTCTTCCATGGTTTTCTTATATTCGGTAGCTAGGGTTTCTTTCATTACTGTTAGTAATTCCTGCATTTCCTTCCTCATTACCGTTTTTAAGTCTTCTTCCCCTGGATCTGTGCGATTTGGTGGACTTGGGAACTTGCTAGGATTTGTCATGGTATCTCCAGTTATTAGGGATCTTCTTGATTTGCGCATGGTTCTTTGTATTTAATGGTGTGCTTTGGAGTGCTGTGGCTTCTTTTTTCGGCCTGCTTGTTCCCCTTCCTGAAGGTGGTTCTAGAGGGGCCTGTTGGGTGAGCTTGTTGAACCTAGCTCTTTCTCCTCCCCTTTGCTGCCTAGGGGTCAGCCTTCCCTGTGGGTCCTGTCCCTTTTCTGCTCCTTAGTTCTGTCAGCGGTGCAGTTCCGCTCCTGGCCACAATGTTTGCTGGCGCTGTTGAGCCTAGTTCTCTGTCCCCCCTCCTCTCTCCGAGAGTAAATGGAGCTCCGTCCCCTCCAAGCCTCCGTTGAAGGAGTTCCTTCCGCCCAACCCAGAGCTCTCGTCCTTGGGGAGTCCCTGGTCCACTCCAGGGCCCTAGGGGATGGACTGTTCTAGGTCACCTGAGGGGCCAGACGACTGGCCCTATCTCCCTTGTCTATTCGGGTTGTTCAAGTTGCCCTTCCAGGTGCCCACCCAGAGGAAGGGCTTCCCTCAAGCCACTCTCCTCAGCGCTTGTGGTTCCTGGGGAAGGGGCTCGGCCTGGCAGCAGCGGGGGAACAGGCCTTACAAGGCCGTTTCCGTGCCTCCCGGGGTCGCAGGGAAGGGATTCGGCCTGGCAGCCCTGGGGGAACGGGCCTTACAAGGCCGTTTCCGCGCCTCCCGGGCTCGCAGGGAAGGGGCTCGGCCTGGCAGCCGCGGGGGACCGGGCCTTACCTGGCCGATCCCGCGCCTCCCGGGTTCGCAGGGGAAGGGGCTCGGCCTGGCAGCCGCGGGGGACCGAGCCTTACCTGGCTGATTCCACGCCGCCCGGGTTCGCAGGGGAAGGGGCTCGGCCTGGCAGCCGCGGGGGAACGGGCCTTACAAGGCCGTTTCCGCGCCTCCCGGTTTTGCAGGGAAGGGGCTCGGCCTGGCAGCCGCGGGGGACCGGGCCTTACCTGGCCGATCCCGCGCCTCCCGGGTTCGCAGGGGAAGGGGCTCGGCCTGGCAGCCGCGGGGGAACGGGCCTTACAAGGCCGTTTCCGCGCCTCCCGGTTTCGCAGGGAAGGGGCTCGGCCTGGCAGCCGCGGGGGACCGGGCCTTACGTGGCCGATTCCGCGCCTCCCGGGTTCGCAGGGGAAGGGGCTCGGCCTGGCAGCCGCGGGGGACCGGGCCTTACCTGGCCGATCCCGCGCCGCCCGGGTTCGCAGGGGAAGGGGCTCGGCCTGGCAGCCGCGGGGGAACGGGCCTTACAAGGCCGTTTCCGCGCCTCCCGGGCTCGCAGGGAAGGGGCTCGGCCTGGCAGCCGCGGGGGACCGGGCCTTACCTGGCCGATCCCGCGCCTCCCGGGTTCGCAGGGGAAGGGGCTCGGCCTGGCAGCCGCGGGGGACCGGGCCTTACCTGGCCGATCCCGCGCCTCCCGGGTTCCCAATTTTCCAGAATTTTTAAGGGCCAACTGAGATCCTATGCTCTCCATATAACCAGCCAACACATCATCGTTTAAATTATCCATCTGTCCAATTCTGTATCTTGTATCTCTCAAGAACTGATTGTTTTGTTCATAATAAAATTTCAGTACGTGAAATAAAAGTCACAGTGACATATGTGTTTTATTTCTTCCTAGATTTCTAATTTGTAATATAGAAATCACTTAACGTTGGAAGTGGAAAATTTATGCTACTCCTACTAACTCTTCTTCAGTCCAAGATTGTTTCATTTTAGAAATTTCTAATGGTCTTTGTCAGTTTATTTTGCTAAATTTAATTATTTAAACTCATATATATATCTACTTTTAAATCAAACATTTATGTGAAAATTATCAATAAAATTATTAAAAAAAACTAAGATATCTATCTTCTAACAATTCTTAAGTGTAAGGTTTTAAGCAAGAAAAAAACATAAAACAAGAGACATTGGACTGGAGCATTAGTACAGGGTAAAATCTTTTGCCTTGGTTGAGGCCTATGTAGGTTCCTTTCTGTCCCCATCTCCACCACAAAACCCAGAAGTTAGTCAGGAGTTTCCTGAGTGCAAGCCAGGAGTAACCCCTGATTATTGTTGGGTGTGAACCCAAAATGGGAAGAAAGATGGGAGGAAGAAAAAAATGAAAGGAAGGAAGGAAGGAAGGAAGGAAGGAAGGAAGGAAGGAAGGAAGGAAGGAAGGAAGGAAGGAAGGGAGGAAGGGAGGAAGGGAGGGAGGGAGGGAGGGAGAGAGGGAGCGAAGGAGGAAGGAAGGAAAGAAGAGGAAGGAAGGGAAGAAGGGAGGGAGGGAGGAAAGAAGGAAGGAAAGGAAGAAGGGCTTGAGGGAAGAAGGATGGAAGGGTAAAAGGGAGGGATGAAGAAAGGAAGGGAGGAAGGGAGGAAGAAAGGGAGATAGAGAGGGAGGAAGGAGAAGCAAGGGAGAAGGAAGGAAGAAAGGGAGATAGAGAGGGAGGAAGGAGAAGGAAGGGAGAAGGAAGGGTGGAAGAAAGGGAGGAAAAAAGGGAGGAAGAAGAAAGGGAGGGAGGAAAGAAGGAATAAAGGAAAGCAGGAGGAGAAAGAGAAGGAGAGAAGGAAGAACTGACCAAATACTAGGGAGAAGTAAGGAGGGAGGTAAGGGAGGGAGGGAATGAGGGAGAGAGCAAGAAAGTGAGGGAGAAAGAAAAAATGATAGTTATTGAACCCAATTGCAGGTAACCACTTTAACCAAATCATTTGTGGATTTCTCATTTATTCCCATTTTAAAAAGAGTTTATATGTTCTATCTTTCTAAAATTAGTATGTATTTTAAGAATTCCAGGGTGTGTACAGTTTGCATTTACTTTATATTGTGAAGTGTCTATGATAGGTAAACTCAAAAGAGAAAAAAAAGCTTCCATTGGCTGTTCATTTATGTGATCATATGGTTGCTGAGCCCTTTATTAGAAACAGTAGTTACCATTTTATTTTGCTTTAGGGGGACTTAAATACCCGCTGTCCTACTCACCTCAGAAGAGACACTAAGTTTCACAGCTTCCATTTTCTGCTTTGACACTACCCTGACCTTTACATATTTTCTGCACTGATTTTTCCATTTCCTTATTACCTCATTTTAAGCATCATGATTTATATTTTTAGAGAGCAGTTTTCACTATAAAAGACATTGAATTTAGTGAACATGAAAATAGTAGTGACTATATTAGCTTTGTAATCTGATCAGCAACCAGAGGCTTTGGAAAAAATCAATAAAAATTCCCCAGTCAATTCAGACACTTTCGGAATTATATTATTCCTTATACAGTATAGAGTCTGATCAAATACAATTAATCTGTAAAACAGTTTCTAATTAAAATATTTTGATGTTAGAAACTTCTCTCCTTCTGCTTTATGGGTACTTTTCTATTAAACATTACTAAAGTTTTGGCCGGAGAGATAGCACAGCTGTAGGGGCATTTGTCTTGCACGCAGCCATTCCATGATGGACGGTGGTTCAAATCAAAGTATCTCAAGTATCCCATAAGGTACCCCGATTTCTGAGCGCAGAGCCAGAAGTAATTTCTGAGCTCCCCCTGGTGTCACCCAAAAACCAAACCAAACAAACAAACAAACAAAACCCCACAACTTTACTAAAGTTGGATCACACAAATTTGTAATGTTTAATATTTAAATAGTATACTTTAATTGACAGGCTTGGTAATAATTTAGATAAGGGTATTTTAAAAATCTACTTTTGAGGGGGTCACACCAGTGACTCTCATGGGTTACTCCTATGTGCACTCAGAAATTACTCCTGGCTTGGGAGACCATATGGGACTCCAGGGATCGAACCGAGGTCCGTCCTGGGACAGCCGTGTACAAGGTAAACACCCTACCTCTGTGCTATTGCTCCGGCCCCTAAAGCATCCATTTTTAATGGAACTTGCTTTTTAGTTGAAGAAACAAGATACATAAAAAGCAAAGCATTGTGGGACCTTCCTAAGGCAGATACTTTTCAGGGTTTGGAAAGACTTTTGAAGCATGAAAGAAACACATAAAATATGGAAGAACTTAGAAATGGTAGAGTGAAATAGAGGTTATTAATGTTCACCCCATATGCTTTCATATAGTAGGCATAAGACGCTGAGTGAAAATGGTTTCTAGTAAGGAAATTTTAACACATGATTAAGAATGTGAATTTTATCTTTTAGATATGTAGTCAGATGCCTGGAGTTTGCACGTAGACATGCATGATAGAAAGTATGTCTTAACAACTTTAGCTCCCATAACTACCTTGCAGTGTAAATAATGAAAAGGGAAAATGTTTGATGTGTTACTCAAGTGACTTTGCAATTACCAGGAACACACCAGAGTGTGACGCATGAAGCATGCAGCTACTGTGGACTAATGTTTATCCTTAGGAAACTTTCTGGATTTACCAATCACATCCGTTCAAGTGTTCATGTGGATCATGTGATTATCCAAACACAGTTTAGGTAAGTAAAACTATATACTTTGGAAAGTGAAAACCTTTAAATGGCAAATGTTTGCGCTCTCCCATAATTTAGAGCAAATACTACCTGTGGAATCAAAATGACATGTGATAAATAATTATGACAAACACCATTTATTTTCTCTTTATTTTTGATTTTTGTTTGTTGTTGTTTTTAATGGGGGGGGATATGCATACCTAGTAGTTGTTAGGGATTACCCTGAATCTGCATATTTCATGACTTCATTTTTCCCTAACACCTGCATACAATTCCATTGTGCACATGTAACACAGTTTCTTTAGCCATTCATGTGTGTCAGGCACCTGGGTTGTTTCCAAATTATGGCTATTGTAATTAGCTGGCACTGTCCCAAATACAGGTAGAGGGTGTCAGAGGAAAGAAATAGGGGTGCATTGATGGCAGAAAGTTACACTGGTAAAAGATGTGATATATTCTATGCCTGAAAACCAACTATGAACATTTTGTAACCATGGTGCTTAAACAAATACATTTTAAAAATACAAAAAGAAAATAATACATTAAATTTAATAATATTAAAATGAGTACATATCATGTATTTTTATTAATTTAAATGAGTTGCACCTTGGCAAGATTAAGTGCAAAGTGTTTACTTTTTCTCACCTTTATAAAAATAGTAAAAGCTTTTCATGATGAAATTGACATATACATTTAATATTAGTTATTAAATATTCATAATATACAGTTTGTTCATATTTTACCATACATTTGAACTTTTGTAAAAAATAAAGTCAGTTCATTTATCTTTTAATATGAGCGCAAGATCCTTGCAGAGTAACGTAACAAAACCTGTCTGGTCGATAGAAGTAACAGTAACCTCTTCACATCAACTGATTATTATATGTATATAAACTATTTTTCCTAGCACCCGGCAAAATTCCAATCCTATAAATAACCATCAATGGTTATACATATTAGTATATGTATATAACATATTAATGGTGATCTGAAATTATCTTTGTAATAAATCGTATCTCACTGGGAAGAGCACAAATACAAAAAGCTCTTCTCTGCTTATGAAACGTGTTCATTTGTTTTTCAATGTTATTGAAAATAGGAGAATAGAATACTAAATTTATTTGTTCTGTGCCATATTATATGCCTTTGGAATCTATTCAACAAGACAAAAAATGTCCTAATCAAACGCAATTGAAGAAAACAAGCTGATGTATATTTATAAAATTGCTACTTCCATTTAAGAATATTTTTAAAGCTATTAGTGAAGAAATACTCGTGATCATGTGATATAATCAAGACTCTGTCGGAAGAGATATGCATTTATAGAATATAATACAATGCCACCAATTTTGTACAACATTGCAATTGAAGCCTAATTAAAACTTAGTTTTATGGAGACATGCACATAGATATTTTCAAAGATTTGTTTTTAGCTTCAGCAATAAGCCTGTTGCATCATTTATTATTCAACAAGTCACAATGAATTTTTAAGAGGGAGTTTTTATATCTTTTTTAATTTTGTATTTGGAAGACCTTATATTTTGTATAGGTTTTCAGTCGGTAATTATTTTAATTATATATTCACAAAACAATATTTTTATTTTATGAGTGGCTAGATTTTGGGATATCTTCTACAAGTTATATAAAAGTTGAATGAAAATGTAACTCATATTCAGATAATGTTATAGAACTGTTATATCAATCCCTACATCCTATTTCATCACATTAATCTTTATTTCATTGTGAAAGGCTTACTGAAGCATCTACCACATCCTTCTACATTTAGAAAATGAAAAAATAATCCTCAACACTCTTCATAGTTCTTTTTATGTTCTGTTTAGTAATTACTATTATATTTTATTCTCCAAAATATTTTTTCAAAGTTGAATTGATCTTGTGCTCTTCACAAAAAGGCACATTCCTCATTTTAATGACTCAATACATATGGGAATGAATCATTAAAGTAATGCCAAAGTATTCAAAATTATTTAAAAACTTAAATTGACTATAACTTCTGGCTTTCATTTATTACTATGATTTTCTTAAGAAAATTTGGTTCAGATCATTAATAACATTGTAAATAGCTGTAGAGTAAGAGCACCTGTGAATGATTTTCTGATTTCTAGAACTTTCAAACACCAAATTTCTGTGGCTACTCTTATTAACCTAGTGGTTATCAGACAATGGTGTGAGTAAACAGAACCATAGTATGCAGTGCTTGGGTACTACAGAGACTGAAAGAGAATTCAAGATCTCTAGCATTTAAGGAGTGTTAACATGAACCAGATTGCCAGTATGGCCAGTAAACTTTTGGTTTACTGTAAAATATAGATATTGGTGGAGAGTATTGGTTATTATAGGGGTCTGTACAATAATTTTCTATATAAATACAAACAAGAGTAACACTAAAATAAATAATAAATAAATAAAATAAAATAAGTTTTAAATAAAACACAAATGTAGAAATGTGCCCAGGACTTCGCTATATATCATAAGAACAGGGAAAAGGCTCCATTTGTTTATTTATTATGTTTATGTCTTTAGGTACATTTTATTTTGATTTTTGTCACTCGCAACTGTGCTCTCAGCTCATTTCTGACTCTGTGTTTAAAAATCATTGCTGGTGATACTTGAGGAAACTTAACTGATGTGGTAACAAAAAGTGAATTAGGGTCATACTCATGCCAAGCACATTAATCTTAGTGCTCCAGCCCCATAGATGACTCAATTCTGTTTTTTTTTTTTTAAATAAGGTTTGGGATACTATTATAACATTAATGTCAACTGTTGATATTAATTGAAAACCAAGTGCTTATTCATTATAATTTGGAAATATCATGATCTGGAGGTTTATTTTCCTTATGCTGTCAAAGTTAAAACCCAATTTTGGTAATAATCCCTAATTACTCTTTCTTTTCACTCTATCTGGAGGGCAATCAATATATAAGCACATGAACCAGCTGCTGGCCTTGTCATGGGGCAGCTGCCAACAGTGACCTGGGCCTTTGTCCAATAGCAGAGTCACCAGAAATCCCTCCAACTACAAAAAAAATTGGTGAATATACAAATACTTCTTCCTGTTGACCACAAATTATCATTTAGTTATATCTAAAGTTGAAAAGTCTCTTGTGACTTTTCACACTCAGAATTTTATAAACAATCTGAAGACATTAATTGACAATAATCCTGTAATTTCTTAGGGCATATTAAAATGATGAGTTTATGCAAGATGCTTTACTTGACAAAAGTAATACCTCAGTTCTAATATGAATCTAAGAAATTGAGTAATTAGAATTATACTGGCATAAATAGTCTATTATAAAATGTAATAAAAGTATGGATTCTCTCTTTGTCACACAGTATCTCTCATACCCTCAATCTTAAACCACAGAAATTTAGAAACAATAAAACAAACAAAAGAAATAAAAAATTCAGTGGAGTCAGCAAAGTCTTAAATAATTTATTGACATAGATTGAAACAAGAAATAAAAGCATTAGCTAACATGTAAATGGTCATAATATTTTATTATTTTTATAATTAACATATAGTATATGTTATCATTAACATCTCTTAATTGTATTGCTTTCCAATAACATTGACAAACATGCATTTTTAAGATGAAGGATAAAACCTAATAAAATTTTTACTAGCAAACACTACCCAATCTATTAGTTAGCCTTTATAATAGTGTTTTAGCATTTCTTTTAAAACAATAGTACTTCGTAAAATAAGCAGATTTGTACTATTTACATCTTATAAAGCAGGAAATTAACTTTCACCAAATTGCTAAATGCCTTATTTCTGAAGCCTGATAATCTTTTTTGCTTTTTCACTAAATACCACTAAATTCCCTTTCTTAGGTTTAAATATAGCACTGGCATCATTTCTGTTTTTAATCCCTTAATACTACATTTCCAGTGCCAATATTCCAAATATAATTGCTTGGAGTAAAACAAAGCCCACAGTTATTAATAATTTTAGGAGTAGTTTGCAAAAGACATGTTGTATAAAAAGCTAATTTTTGCTAGAGTTGGGCATCTGAGTCACTGACAATTTTTCTCACTATTCTTTTATATTAGCTTTAATGTATATATGCATGTACATATTAAATAACAGACCTATTATTTGTATTGCTAAGTCTCATATTCTTTACTTCTTTTCCTTGAACAATCTGCTTCTTAGCAATTTAGCAGTAATGAACACTATGTTGAAATGATTCAGAAAGGGCTACCTTTTTCCAAAACTTTTGGTTTTCCTTAAGGCAAGAGAAAATGTCTTTCATTTTCTCTCTTACTTTTTATTTCAGTTTCAGTAGATACTTCTTTGAAGGTAGGCATTTCAAAGAACTATTTACTTTACTTTTCAAAAGTTGCCATATGTTCTATAAACTAGAAATTTATAATCAGAATAAATTAAGTTGGCTTTCTTTGCTTCTGGCCCTTCAAGATCCTTTGCAGATAAAATCACTTCTTTAAAAAGGAGATTGTTAAAGTTCTTGAGCAAACTATTTTAAGGAGTAATGCACACTTTTAAAGGTTACTAAGTAGTTTTCTAGTAATAATATATAGATCATCAAAATTTTAGACTCTAATAATAACAAGCATTATGTTTATACAAAGTTTGTTGTTCCTCTTCAATGAAGTATATTACTCTTTTCAGATTCCTTATTTTGTCCTTGCCCTAGATTGTTCAAGTTATCTATTATTTTTGTTTGTAAAAGTCTTTTTGTTTTTCATTCTTTCTCACTCATCTCTGAAAATGTTTTCTGAATTGTGCATCTATTCTCTACTAGTCCTTACTGACCCTTCTACCATGAAAAAGTTGTGTCTTGGCAAAAGAAATTTTGTATTTCTCTCGTTAGTTCCACTCTATACTTTAATCTTGTGTTTGTTTCTAGGTATTCTACTGTTTCTTAAACAATATATTATTTTGAAACTATATGTTCAGAATGCTCTCACTGCAAACTACTTCCTCTTAAGCTTTGCCAAAATGAAAAAAAATTTCTATTAACACCTTATTTCTTTATGCAAATTTAGACTGGAATGCACACCCTCTCAAACCTAACTTTAAATTGTATTTGATTGTACCAGAGAATGTGACTTGACTTGTAAACAGAGTGATGACCAATATAAAAAGTTAAAAGTTTGTCTTACTAAAATAGGATAGACCTTTAATCCTAGCTGATGCTCCTAGGTGTTCTTAAAAGATGAGAAAAGATGAGGTTCCTCAGAAGAAAGCAAACATATAAACACACTAAATTCTGTGATAACAAAACCAGAAAATTTTATCTTGCTAAGAAATACCAAGGATGGCTGGAAAATGCCATAAACTTAAAAACTGGGTTTTCTTTCTCTACATATTTCAGGATATAAAAACCCAGAAGACCCCTGGATACTAAAGTAATTGTTGCTAGAATTTTATAAAACAAATTGCTTATTAATATCTAGCTTATTATTTTTGCAACTACTATAAGACACTAATATAATTACTCTATGATTAAATTATAAAGACATTTTTCATGGTCATCCTATTTATTTATTATAGAAAATATTCTAAGTCCTTATTTTGAAAATAATGGTATAGGTTTCCTTATATAAATTTATCTATTGAATTTCATACTTACCACTTTAATCATATACATTTTACTATATACCATTTAACTAAATATTATGAAGACTATACTTTATTAATCTCACTAATAGCTCCAATTGTTTATTCTCTTCTGGCTCAATATACAATTATGTAATAATCATTTTTTCATCATTACTTTTATCTATATATTGAGGGATATTAATGACCAATAAAATATTGGCAGTATAATTAAAATAGTGTTTAATGAGTTTAGTATTGAACACAATGTTAGTATCTCTGTCTATTGATAAATAATTATAGAATATTTATCATACTCAGTGAACCAAAATCTAATTTTTCCCTTTCCAAGATAATTATTTTAAAATGATGAAAAGAAGAAATTTTATATTAGGGTTAACCAGACTTTATAATTGATTAAATTTGAAAGAAAAACTCAAACATAAGAGGGGCATGTTCATAAATGATGAATTATCAAAATATGAAATTTTGTTATTAAGAAATATCTTCTTAAAAGAGTGATAAATTTTGGACAATAATTTATTTAAAAAAACCTTCTATCTTGTAACTAACCCAACATATTATACAAAGTTTCTTTTTCTGGGAATTAAATTAAAAATTCTAACAGCAAGTTATAGTGCCAGGAAATACATTTCTATTCCATATTGCACAAATGACTCTATCTATAAGACCTGAAAATCTAAATTATTTATGAAACTGTCAATTTTCGTATACAGAAATACCAATTTAGATTATAAATTCATGAGTATATAATATCTTATTGCAGAGTAAGCAGTCACTCTAGAGATTAAGAATTCCCAAAGTAACTATATTTTATATTTATATATATTTTAATAGATAGTACCCATTAAAGAATTACATGCCAACAGTTGTTACCATTGCCTTCACAATTTGATAGATAGCATATCTGACAATAACTACTCTAGGAGAAACACTTTTCTCTTAGAAAAGCTATTTATATCAATTAATTTTTAAATCGAACATAAAGTCGATTATATATGTAATTTTCAATTAAACAAATTTTACTACCAGACATTCCTAGGGGCTCTTTACAGTTTTCATTGTATTCAACAAAAAGTGGAATTCAGTTGCTTTCCTAAATTTCTGTTCTAGATTTAAAGCATTCTCAGTACCACAACCACCCCCTATCTTTGTATGCTTGATCTCATCTTACATCTAGTTCAGTGCACTGTAGAAATTCAACACTTGTAAAAATCATGTCAATATTGGTGTCTCTTCCTATAATAATCTGCCTGCCCTTGCACCCACCATGCATTTTGCTAAGAGGCTTGTTAGTGTTTAAACTCACACCATAGTTTAAGTTAAAAAAACTAACATTTTAATTTTGTTTATGTTATATTGAACTTTGAAATGTATTATTTTATGTGAAACATTAAGCTATTTTTTAATTTTACAATTTTCCTAATAGGATAATATATTGGAAATATCATAATTCTGAAAACTGCCTTACAACTTTATGCATTTGGATAAAGAAAAAGAAGAAGACACATTTTACTCATAGAACTTTAACATTCTTAGTTATGCAGGCCTTTTACAATCATATATTCATTTATTATTTAAGCACATAGTCATAAGCATAGGCTAAATCCACTGTTAAATATTTTATATAGCTTAATATAACTCATAATATCGACAAATTGTAAATCCAGCATTTAATAATATCCATAAATTTGTATATACAGTTATAAGAAAATTATTCCTTCAATAGAAAACATTAGTAATTTTAAGTTCATTGTTGTGATAATCTACATTTGGATTTTAATATCTTTGAGTAGAAATTACATAATTTGTCAATTAGTTAATTTAACAACATAAAGTTGTTATTATGAGGTCCAATGACAAAAGAAAACATTGTTTCTAGCAACTGTTTTTTATTTATAATATTTGAGTACTTATTATAAGCACTTTCAGAGAGCAGACCCAATAAGATAAAGCAAATAAGAAAGTGGATAAAAATATTTTTTTGGTTACTTGTAGTCTAATTAAATCTGATTATTCTTTTTTTGGGGGGGCGGTCAACACCCCATGACATTCAGGGGCTATTCTTGGCCCTGCATTCAGAAATTGCCCCTGGCTTGGGGACAATATGGGACGCCGGGGGATCTAACAGTGGTCTGTCCTAGATTAGCACCTGCAAGGCAAATGCCCTACCATGCCTGATTATTCCTAATTAGTAAGTTGGAAAAAGTATTTCATTTTTCCTAGTAATTAAAAACAAAAAGTATCATATTTAAATTATTAGAATTTTATTTATATCCATAGATTATTATTCAATAGTAATATTAATAAAGCATATAAATATTAATTTTGGAAAAGCATAAATAGTATCTTATTCTCATTTTATGTATATTCAGCATTTTTATGAAAAAATACTGCATTAGTTTCAACTGATAGTTGAAATAGTTTCATAATGGTAAACTTGGATATTTCAACTATTTGTTAAGATATACATTTGATATTTATATCTTCAAATTTTATATTTCTAGTATAATCTTACCATTTTTAAACTTTACAACTCTTGCAATTATAAATTTTTCCAGAATTCAATATACTGTAATGTGAGCCTAACAATGCTCATTGTTAGAAAAATAAAAGAGTATGGGCCAGAGTGAGAATACAGTTGATAGGGTGTTGCCCTGTACAAGGAGACCCATGTTCAAATTTCAGCATCCTACGTGGTTCACCAAGTACCACTAGGAGTAATTCCTTTGTGCAGAGACAGGAGTAACCCAAGAGTATTGCTGGGTTTGACCTCAAAATAAAACAAAGCACAAACAAAAAATTCAGAGTAACAGAGAAATACAGATACATACTGCTGTTGAGACTGAGTTGATGTGAAGTAGTTATTTTGCTATTAGAATAAGCTATATAATAGTTTAAACAAAAGATAATCAAGATATAACAAATACATAAATGATAAAACTATAAACATCCCATGGAAATCAAATGCATTGGCAAAGGAAATGATCTTAATTCTCTAAATTTGCTATGTTGTTGTTGTTGTTGTTGTTGTTGTTTTGGCCACACTTGGCAATGCTCCAGTTCTATTCCTGGCTCTGAGGTCAGGGGTCATTTCTGGCAGTAGCATATGAGGTGCTGGGGATTGAACCCAGGTTGGACACAATAAATCAAATTCCCTAATCTCTGTACTCTCTCTCCAGATTCTCCATTTTTTTTTAAATTTCTCAATTTAAACCTAATTTATTGACAGTAAGATACTTTTTAATGTATTTTATAGTAGATTTGTTTAAACTATTCACATATCTTAGTTTAGTCTCATCTCTCAGCAATTAAGGAAATTATGAAGACAAGCAGTGTCTTCCAGATGTAGAAATTCTTGATTTTGAGTGTGAAATGGTTGAAACAAAATAGCAGGGATAGGACATTACACTTATGTTCAAATATGCATAGGCATGTTATTTTCTCTAATCCTCCCCAGAACCATACATAGTAAATATTTTCTTCCAGTGCTCAGGATTGAGAAAATGGCATCCTTTCCAAGAACACACAATAGAAAAAGAGGAATCCAGGATTACAATAAATCATCAGTTGCTGCTTAGAGAGTGTTTGAGAAGACCTATTTGAATATATTAAATTTAAATTTCATCTTAGCTATAAATGTGAAATTCAAAAACCTGAAAAAAGTGCCAGAGAAAATAACCAAGCAATGTTGAATGAGAACTTGGAAGAGCTTAACTTCTGTTGATGTTTTTGTATCTATACCAAATTTTCAGTTATTTAGTGCGTTGCTGTGCCCAAATATAAATCTATTTGTTTTATCAGTGACAAGTAATTATTGCAGTGTGAAAAATTCAAAAAATATTTAAATATTATTTTTTAAATTACAATAAAAATGTTTTGTTGAGTATATAAGAAACAAATACGTAAAAAGTGGTTTGCCTCTCTGTAAGTTTTGGTATGTATGATATCCCTTTTACTGTTGCTCTCAGGAAAAATATTAATAATAATATTAATTTTTTGAGATTTATATATATGTAAACATTAACATAAGTCTAATTATTTGTTTTGCAAATTGCTTTATTTTCCATTACAGCAATACCTTATTTATATTTATATTGTTTAAAAATCCTAAGATACCTGCTTCTGCCTAATCTTTAGCTATCAGAAAACTCTTGGACGTTTTTCCTAGAGAAGTTAATTTTGCCTCTCATACAAACTCACAGTAACATACAGAAAACTAATTATCAATATAAATTACACTTCCATGTAATACACATTTAATTCATTTAAATGCTCATTTTGATATATTTCACTTTTCAAAGCTCTTTTTTTGACTTTGGGTTCTATTTCTTGGTCATTTTACAAGTTGCCTAAGGTGTTCTACTAGGTTATTTTTTGGGGCTCTTTTGTGTGTATCAATGAATGCTTGCTCTGCTAAGAACTTCTCTTTTAAAAACTGTTATTGCTGTTTTCCAGATATTATGATAAACAGTAACATCATTCTTGTTTTTTATTTTTAATAATTTTAATTGTGACCAAAGTGAACTACAAATTGTTCACGGTAATATTTAAGGTACATAGTGAACAATGAATTAGGGTCATTCCCACCAGTGTTGTCCTCCTTCTACCCCTGTTCCCTGCATGCATCTCATATCTCCCTCATTTACCCCCCAGACTGCTAGTGTAACTGCTCCCCTCTGAGTATAATAGCTAGCTTTTTGTAGATTGGGCATCGATTCTATTATCGTTGACTTTGGTTTGGTGTTTGAGTTTATCATTTTTTTTATTTCCACTCAATGTTCATACAACTGTTTGGTCTTGGTAACCTCCACTTTTTCCCCACTCAGTTCATGAGGCAGAACAAGATGATTCAAGTTATGTGGTCCTGTTGGAAAAAAATCAAACGAGAAAAATTCCTTCCAGAGGTTATAAATATCAATTTAAAAGAAGAAAGGGGAAAAAAGAAGAAAAGCAAAGCAAAAACCAAAAAAAGAACATAATAAAAACAGCAAATAAAAACAGCAATTAAAAAGCACCCAGCTACTAAAAACCACCATCATATAATAACCATGAGGATGAAATAAAATAAAAATATTAAAAATAATTAAAAAACAAGAAAAGCAGTCCAAAAACACAAGACTATAAACTACAGAAGACTTATTAAAACAACAGTGATAGATCAGAACTTCTAGAACTGTAAAGAAAGACACCATCGTAGTCTACACCCTATGACCTGTGCAAATACCAGGATCTCTAGTTACAGAGGCCTGATTTTGTCATCCACGACTGAGCAAAAAGTTTCCAGACACCACAAAAAAAGACCTAGATGAGATTAAAAGAGCATGTACGGAGCCTGTAGTTATTCCCATGACAGTATGCTTCAAGGAAGAAGAAACCCTGTTTCTCTTAGGCCAAGGGAATTCCCTTTCTAATCTTACCAATATTTACTGTGCCTATGCAAAAAAAAAAAAAGCATGATTTTCTTTTATTTTGTTTTCTTTTGTTTAAGTTTTTTTAATTTCAGTGTTGTGGTTATTGTATGGTTGTTGTTTTTATTGCTGTGGAGCTTTTCGATTTCTTTTGTTGTTGTTTGATTTTTTATGTTTTTTTTTGTTGTTGTTGCTGTTTTTTCTGTTTTTTTTTTTTTTTTTTGTTGTTGTTGTTGTTGTTGGTCTGGGGTTTTATTTGTATTTTTGTTATGTTTTTCTTTCTTTTTTCACTCTCTTCTCTTAAATCGATATGTATAACCTCTATAGATAAACTCCTCCCAGTTTTTTTGTTTGTTGGATTTTTGCCACCCCCTATTTTCTTTCCTTCAAACAGAGCCACATAACTTGAATCATCTTGTTCTATCTCATAAATTGAGGGGAAAATAATGGATGGTACCAAGACCTAGCAGGCATTTGAATATTGAGTAAAAATGAACAAACTGTCAGACTTAAACACTAAATAGAAAGGGCCCGGAGAGATAGCACAGCGGTGTTTGCCTTGCAAGCAGCTGATCCAGGACCAAAGGTGGTTGGTTCGAATCTTGGTGTCCCGTATGGTCCCCTGTGCCTGCCAGGAGCTATTTCTGAGCAGACAGCCAGGAGTAACCCCTGAACACTGCCAGGTGTGGCCCAAAAACCAAAAAAAAAAAAAAAAAAAAAAAAAAAAAAAAAAAAAAAACTAAATAAAAGCCAATGACAACAAAATCGATATCCTATCTTCAACAAGCTAGACACAGAGGGGACGACTTATTCTAGCAGCCCAGTGGGCAAAAGAAGGGGATATGGGATGCATGCTGTGAACTGGGATGGAGGGAAGACAACACTGATGGTGGAAATGCCCCTGATTCAATGTCACTATGTACCTAAAATATTACTGTGAAAGAAATTACTGGTCAAAAGAAAAATTAATTAAAAAAAGAAATACAGGAAAAATAAAAAAGAGAAAAGAAAAGAAACAATAGAACAAAAAATGAAGGAAGGAAGGCCGATGTGGCAAAGTTTTGTGCCCTCCCCCTTTTATTTGCATGGGAACAGTAAGTATTGGGGAAATTAGAAAGGGAATATGCTTGGCCTAAGAGATACAGGGTTTCTCCGCCCTTGAAGCATACTGCCATGGGAACAACTATAGGCTCCATATATGCTCATTTTCACATCCCAAGGTCTTTTGATAGTACCAGGAAAAGTTCCACTCAGTTGTGGATGATGACATTAAGTCTCTGTAACTAGAAATCTTGGTATTTGCACAGGTCATAGGACAAAAGCTAGGATAGAGTCTTTCTTTTAGAAGTTCTGCTTCATTCCTGTTGTAATTAGTCTTCTGTAACTAGTGGTCTTGGTTTTTGTCAGATCCTAGGACAAAGCTAAGGATGGAGTCTTTCATTATGGTTTCAGAAGTTCTGCTCAATCACAGTTGTAAAAGTCAGACCTCTGGAATTAGAGATCTTGGTTTATTTTTTTAAGTATATTTGAATTTATTTTCTGATTTCTTCTCCAATCGACTATTTGCTCAACAGTGACTTGTTTACATTAAATACATTAGATTTTTCACTATTTTTTATCATTTTCATTTTAAATGCATCTTACTCTTAAAATAAAAGTGCTAGAAATTGTATGTTTCTGATTGCGTGGGGATATGTTTTGGTCTCTCATAGAGAATCCCGTGTGAACTGAAGGAAAATGTACATCTGACTTTTGAAGAATAAAGAACTGTATATATTTCTGCTAGCTCCATTTCTTTCATTTCTTATTTTAAAGCCAGCTACATACAAAAATTATATGCATAACTTATACTCAGTGTGATAAAAACCAAAAAAAAAAAGATTATCAACTCACATCTATGAGATGAACACAAATAAAAAGAATAAATACCACATATGTTGGCATGAGTAGAAAGGAAAAAAACCCTCAACCACTACTGGTGAGATCATGACTGGTTTAATCATTTTGGAATCAACATCAACATTTCTCAAATAATTAAGAATTGAGTTACCATCTACCCAGAAATACTTGCTGAATTTTACTCCAAATGCTTAAATATTCTTCTCAAAAAAATTGAATTCTTATATTTAATGCAATCTGATTCACAATTGTCAAAATCTGAAAATAATACTAGTGTGAGATACCAGATAGATAAATAAAAATTCGTAATATATATATATATGTGTGTGTGTGTGTGTGTGTATTGTACATAATGGGAAACTACTAGGCTCCAATAAAACAAGAAATTACACAATTTTCTACTATGTTGATGCAATTGGAGGATATTATATTTAGTTCAATCATTCAGAAGAAGAGAAGAAATGGTGGGTAGAAAGAAGCATTCTGCAGCTAGGAGTAATGTTGTTGATGTGCTGTATGTTTAAGTCATATTGTTGAAATTATTTTAAAACTATAAATAATGGTACATAAAATAAAGAAAAAAGAAAGGAATATAAACTCACTGCTATATTAATCTGTATATTAATCCAATTTATATTAATTATAAAATATTTCACTATTATTTTCATCACTTATTTAAATAGTTCATCATTGGGGCCATAGCAATAGCACAGCGATAGGGAGTTTGCCTTGCAAGTGGCCAACCCAGGAAAAACTTGGGTTCAATCTCCGGCAACCCAGAAGATCCCCTGAGCCTGCCAGGGGCAATTTCTGAGCACAAAATCAGGAGTAACCCCTGAGAGCAGCTGGGTGTAGCCAAAACACAATAAATAATAAATAAATAAATAAATAAATAAATAAATAAATAAATAAATAATAGTTAATTACTGAACCTTTAATTCCTGTACATTTTAAGAAGTAAAACATGTATTAAATTATCAAAAGTAATTTAAGTTTATATATTATCTTCAAAACATAAAATGTCATATTAAACACAAATAATCCTGATATGTACAGATTTATAAGAAAGATAACCTTTTATTTGTAAATAGATGATAATATGCTAAGAAAATAGACAACATAATTATTGGCAGTGTCTTATGAATAATAAAAATACATTATTCATTAACACTTTTTTCCATATATATTTTAAGTAAAATGTGAACTGTGAACTTATCTGTCATCTACACTGAATGTTGATATATCTGTATCTCTTGTACAAACCATATTATGGAATATTAAAACAAAGTAAAAAGGGATTTGCTTTGAATACAGTTGACCCCTATTTTGATCATCACCCCATAATGTTCCCTGAGCCTGAAATGAGTGATCCTTGAGCACAGAGCCAGAAGTAAGTCCTGAGCACTGCCAAATGTAGACCCAAAACAATGAAAATGACTTGACTCAAAGATGTTTGTTCCCTTTTATGTTCATGTTTTCTCAGCTTATCTTGAACATGATATTAAAACTACTTCAGTAATAATGCATTATTTTAAATTACAATTTTTAAATTATGCACCCCTTTACAACTCAGATTCTGCAACTAAATTTAATTGTTTAAAGTAATTCACCTATATGAAAGTCAGTGATCACAGTCGCCTTAACTATATGTCTGTTTGGACACTAAGTTTGTGAATATAAATTTCTCAATAGTCATTATTAAAGAAAATATGCTTACTATTTTCATACAAAATATGCCTAGAATTTTTCTAAAAGTTCACTTTTTAATTCTTTTCAATAATATATTATCATAGAGCATTATGTATTTGTAAAGAAAATCCTTACAAAAGAAAATGAAAATCTGTGCTCCTAAGCATTCTGAAACATGGATCGCCAATTAGCCCTACATTTATTAATGTTGAGGAAAATGGCAGGAATATCAGTACTTCTTAATATTATTTGGGGGCAGAAACAATTAAGTTTATAATGAATTTATAATTACAAATGTTAGAGTTTTGTGTACTAAATTTATAATACTGTTAATTGGATTTTGTTCTAAATAAAAGAATACTTGTGCATTGTATTTTATTCTAAAATTTGTGAAATTCTGAGTTCTTCAATGTGTCTCACTTATTTTGGCTACTAAATTAAAATACAGTGAGAGGGCCACATTCTTTTGTTTGCAATAATATATTTTAGAGTTTCTTATAGATTTATACTTCTAATCTAACAAGAGCATAATTTAGGAGACTAAATGTATGAAAGCATCAAAGTAATTTTGCAGCAAGTTCACTTTGTTCAAAAACTTTTGGATAGTATTTTAAAACGATTAAGGTTAGATATTTGAGATAACTTGGGACTGCCTATACAATTCTCCTGGGCAAAATTATAAGACAATTCCATTCAGCATTTGTTGGGTTTTCCAAAAAATAATATACAACGTTAGAGCCGGAGCAGTGGCACTAGAGATAAGGCGTCTGCCTTGCAAGAGCTAGCCACGGTTCAATCCCCTGGGGTCCCATATGGTACCCCGAAGCCAGGAGTGATTTCTGAGCGCATAGCCAGGAATAACCTCTGAGTGACAATGGGTGTGGCCCCAAAACAAAAAAAAGCAAAAACAAAAACAATGTACATAATGATTTCCTTCATGGTCCAGTCCAAAATAAGCTACTCATTTCTTTATTAACTAATTTAAATTAAAAATGCACAGCTCTCATAGTAACATATCAACTTACCCCATTGTGATTCTACTGAAGAAAATAACTAATATTAATAGAATGTTTGTTTAATATTATATTAATTAATAAGAAAAAGTTTAGAGTTACCATGTACTGTAATTAAAGCAAGAATTTCAAGTGTGAATATAGAAACTAAGAATTATCTGTAAATTAACTATTTTATAGAAACAGAATATATCAACAAATAGTGATTATAATTCGATCAAAATATTGAATTAGAGAAAAGGTAAAATGCATTACATATATTTTCCACATATGCATATATGCCATCTTAATATTTTATTGCTTTTAATATCTTGAATGATATTTTGTAATTTTCTAAAATTTAGTTATTTTTAAGTCATAACATTCATTTTATTAGAGCATCTCACCTATCCCTTCTTACTGTATCTCTCATAATAATTACTCTTTTCTATCTTTTCTTTTTTCAGACATGATTTATTCTACATTGCTGGTGTATTTCCTCTTTTTAAAGCAATTGGGTATTTTGATGGCTTGTTTTCTTAGCATAGCAAGAGCTAACTGGCAATGCTAGCAACTCACTTTGAGTTTTTAAAATTTAATTTTAAGCAGATTTAAGTAACTTCTAGTACCATACACTTTGACTAACACCAAGCCATGACTTAAAATTCATAATGATGGTTAAACAATTACAAAAATAGTATGCATAAGATCAAACTTAGAAAAAAATACTAATCAGAATTTTCATTACAAATGTAATAGTTTCATAGTTCTCCTCTCCAATTCGTAACTTTTCAAGAATTGTTGACAAAGGTTGATTTATTTCTGATGCAATTTTTTAAGACCTGTAAATTATTACAAATACATTGAGACCTCTTAAAACAAATAAACTGGGGACCAAGCAGTGGAGCAAGCGGTAAAGTGTCTGCCTTGCTGGCGCTAGCCTAGGAGAACCGTGGTTCGATCTCAGCGTCCCATATGGTCCCCCAAGCCAGGAGTGATTCTGAGCTCATAGCCAGGAGTAACCCTTGACTGTCACCGGGTGTGCACCCCCCCAAAAACAAACAAACAAAAAATAAATAAAAGAAAAGAAAAAATAAAAAAAGAAACCAATTAACTCCATTCACATAATGCTAACTTTTATATACCTATATACCTGTATCAGGTGGCTTTGCAGTCTCACCACATCATAGGGGTTCTTGAAAATCTGCAGAGAAAGAGAGACGGGGAAGGAGAGATAGAGACGAGAGATAAAAAAAGAGGAAGAGTGAGAGAGAGGAAAAAGAAAGAGAGAGTTGCATTGCTACATGGCTGGTCTGCAGGGACCTCAGAGGAGCCAGATCCTTGTTATTTTCATTGCAAAATAATTGGCATGCACATGAGAAACATAAAGTCCTACCTGTCCCTTTGTCTCGACTTAAAAATGTATAAAATAAAGTGATCTTTATAGTTTCCATGTCTAAAATTTCTCAAATTAGGAATAAAGATGATTATTTAATACAGAAATGCTAATATTTTACTTTAAAAATGGGAACTGGGATCAGAGATGTATTGTACTAGGTGATACCTATTTTACATACTGCAGATTTCTGTTCAATCCCCAGTATTATCTAAAGTTCCATTGCATCACCAAGAGATATCCTGAATAGATTCATGCATAATCTTGAGCACATCTCGGTGTGTCCTAGAATAAAAAGAACAACGTGAAATGTTATGCATTTAAGCATAGTTGAAATCATCTATCATATTAATTCAGTAATGCATATGCTTCCAGAAATACATTTGTGGTAGACAGAATAAATTGTTGAGTTTCTCCATCTTATTTGATAAAAACATATGTTTTGAGTAGCAAACAAATGCCAGAGGCAGTTTTGAGGCTATGTGTTCATTATTAAGCACAACACCTTTGACTTGACCACAGGCACAAAATAATCAAAGAAGTCATTGCTTCACAGTTTTGTGGAACTAATATTTGATCAAGAAGTTCTAGGCCTCAGGCAGAGACAGGGTTCATCATGCTCGGTAATCCTGTATCTGGAAGAAATTTGCAGAGTTCCATTTATGTCATATCCTACAACTCTCAATTTATCTTCTAAATCATCTAAAACATCTAATCATCTAAAACATCTCTAGGTAGATGTTCCCAAATTTAAGATGCCTGGTCAAAATCCAATTTATTTGTTATTCACATTATAATGTTTATAAACTTTGTTACTGGTTTACATAATGCTTCTAGAAAATAATGATAGTTTCAACATCTGATTCCAGTTCATGTAACAATTTCATGGTTTTACATACTCTGCCTCTTAAAAAAGGCAAACAGATATTTGTCCCCTTCATGCTGGTCCCATTCAGCCCTGAGTCTACAACTGCTCACGGGTTAGCTGGAAATATTATATGCTCATTGCAGTGATGTTAATAGTCATAAAAATCCTAGAAGACATATTTTTTGTTTGGTTTTTCTTTGGGCCACATCCGTTTGACCCTCAGGGGTTACTCCTGTCTCAGAAATCGCCCCTGGCTTGGGGAAGATCATATGAGACGCCAGGGGATTGAACAGCGGTCAGTCCTAGGCTAGCGCTTGCAAGGAAGATGCTTTACCTCTTGCTCTACCTCTCTGGCCCCATATAAGGCATATTTTAAGCAAGCAGAATCCTTTTGTTGCCTAAACAGAAATTAGGAGAAAAAAATTCTTTTGAAAAGAATGGCAACATAAAAATTATTCTTTATATAAATTAAGAGAGAGCTGATGTAATTGTTTCAGTCATTATCACTTTTTCTAATCTAGTATAGGCAAAAAATTCAATGTTTATGTATGAGATAGCCAAGAAACATTGTTTCATTACTGGTTAATGAATGTTAATGAGTATACATTTACATGATTAATAAGTGAGACGCTATGTTAATGTAACATGTACACATATGTATTCTCCTCTTGTCATTAATTTTGTGAAGTTCTAATGTTTAGCTTAAAGAAAGGGAGGAAAAAATACCACAAATGTCACCAAAATAAAGTAGTTTATCTGAAACTGAAACTATATTGCTTTGATCTTATTAAGACCATTTCCACTGCAAATTTTCTTGCTCAGATAAACATAAATTCCATAATCTAACTAGTCTGTCAAAAATTAAGTCCCTCTTTACTCAATAAACACCAACTAATATACCAGTCAATGAGAAATATCAGACAAGCCAATTTCCAGCGTAAGTACAAGTGTATGTTTGATGAAGACAATATTTACTCATTTCAATTATTTTCCAAGTTATTTTCCAAATTAACCAGCAAAAAAAATGTGGAGGGAATGAATAATAATTGAAATGTAGAAACAACTGATTTCATTCACATTTACATAATGCAGTGGGGAGTGGTGATTTTCAGATTCCTTAGTTCCATAGAAATTAGTAACTTTATGCTTCACTACCCAGGAGAGAAATGTGTGGGTGAATATGTCTGACTAATGCATTTAAGAAAAGAAATAAGTATGGTTGACTCAGTGCCTACTAGGTTTCCTCTGGCACCCAGCTGCTTAGGAAGACATATAGATCCTTTGCTATTCATGAGTAAGTTGCAAGAGTTTGACTCTTGTCCTGCAGTGGATGTGGGCAGGTGTCTAAGGCAGAAAGGGCTAAATGACTGTCTACATACTTTTAACAGCAAAGGATAAGCAGTATATTATATCAAATGAACTAAAATTCTGTCTGTAGTAAATATTATCAATCTTAAATGTAGCATTTTATCTTTCATTTTTCAGATCTATGATTTATTTCAAATGAACTAATTTGACCTTTAAATAAATCAACTGATAAAAGTTTAGGGGCATTTTTAATGGTTCCAGAAGACATTCAGGTGCATAAGTATTCATTTAAATCTTTAGTACATAAGATCAAGTGTTAAGAGGACCAAGTGTGATTGAAATTTCTGGTACAGTAAAGATGGAAAACATTAGAAATGAAAGTTTGTGTCATTTTCAATTCAGCACTTCATAGGGGCTCATACAATGTGGATTTACTATTTAGAAAGATTCACTCTTGTTTTAAGTGGTCTGAGTTTTTTCATTTGTATAGACCTTTACAAAAACAAATAGTACTTTTTATTTTCAACTAACACCAACCTGATCTAAAGCTTGAAATGTGACTATGCATGATCCCCAATAAACCAACAGATTTCATTCAGCTGATAAGTTACACTGAACAAAGAGACTTAGATATCTACTTTATATTCATTTAAAATTTTATAAACAAATATTTAAGTCTTTGGCTGTGCACAAAGTTCCCTTGTGCTTCTCAGTAGTTATTACCTCAGATTAGAATTTATAGTGGCAAGAGCAGCTTAATCCCCAGTGAAAACTCTAGAATGTAAAGCAGATAGAGCCAGATCAGAAGTAGCTTATTTAGCAAGAGTTCATATAGTTTTCAACTATGTTAGTTATGTAGAAAGTACCCAAGATTATAATATTTGGTGGAGAGATATTGTCACAAAGCCAGTGGTACTTACTCATAATACTCTGCCAATTGGGACTGATGGTTGTTTGTTTTTTCTTTAAGTACTAAGTACCAGTGTTGTAGTGATACCTGATCCTTGGACTGATAAAAAGAACTAAGGTCATCCCAGAAGTTCTCAGAGGCATCTTTCCAGCTTCCAAGATCAGTAACTTTTAGTCATTTATATATTCACTTCAACTAACCTGCACATTTGGCTTCGAGCAAAATTTGGACTGAATTGTTTTTAAAACCTTAATTCAAGTATTAGATTTCAGATAAAATTGTGATTCAATCTACATAAAGTCAGTAGCTCTTATTATCCAATGCTTGATAGGAAGAGAGTCCATTAATTTATAAAGAGTATGCCATCAACTTCGATTGGGAAAGGAAGCAATGTCAATAAAATTACTGCAAATGCAAAGTCTTAAGAAGGAGAGGTTAAAAGCCTGAGCTGGAGCATTCCGTCTTTAGGAATTTAATTGTTCAGTAAAGATAGAACTGATTAGATTGATTTAAATATGCTTTAGTCTTAATATTAAGAAGAATGAATTGTTGAACACAATGAATTCCTGCTAATTAATTTTAAGGAAGAGAGAATGTTATTATAAGAGGCCTGGGATTTTAATGATGAGGTATGTAAATGAAAGAAGAAAATTGGGAATTTGGAACTCAAGTCAGATACGAAAGTAGTGGTAAGATGTCCTATGTATAATGCATTAAGGAAAGCATATAGTTTTAAAGAAATATTACTTTGGTTTCTACTAGACTGGGAAAAAAATAGCTGACTTCCTCTGCCTCCTTGGGGTACTGTTTCTGCAAGTAAATGAAAGGTATCCCTTAAAGATTTAATTGAATACAGAACCTTTAAGATAAAACAACCTAACATATAAACAGCAGGGCTGTGTGATTATAGAAATACTATGAAACATTAAGTAGTTTCAGAAGATATGAATATCTTTTGAGACGGAAATGCCTTTGATAAATTCAGCATAAATAACCACATAATAATAAGTGATTCTCAGATCCCCCTGGGTATGTGGAGAAGCATTGCTTGTGCAGAGAGAGCAGGCTCAAAAGAAGAAAAGCACCTTGAAGTGTAGTCTGAGCAGTCATAACTCATATTCATTGTCAGCCTGATAGCACAATGTCCCATTGGTGGAAATGAACAAGGTGCGCAGTTACTTAAAAGACATCTTTGAATGTTCATTGATTTTGTATATTTGCTTTATCTAATTGAGAATTATTACCAGGATAGAGAATATAATGGAAAAATGAATGGTTAGCACCATCCAGAGCAAAGGAAATTAGGTCTTTGTACCTAAAAAATTAATCACTAACAATATATGATAAACAACATAAAGCAGATTCAGATAAACTACATAACAAAAAATATAAATTTATGTTTCTTTCCAAAAATATTATATGGAAAGAAAACATTCATATTCTCTGCTTCAGTGTAAAAGAGAAACAGAAAAATACTCTAAGAAATGCAACTTAAGGCTAAAAATAGTAAAAACATGGTCCTGTAGGCCTTATAGGACACTGGCCACAAGAAGGCTTTTATATATTTTTTTCTTTTGCATTATGTCCAACAGCAAATGAAAATGATCTTAAAATCTGGGAACTGGGCCACTATCATTGCAAATTTCCACACATTGCTAAAAGGCACATATGCCTCAAATGCCATTTTCTAAGTGCGGAGACAGTAAAGAGATGTAGGTGGCAATCCTGGCACCAGCTACTGAAGTGATACCCAGGGCCCAGACTTCTGAGTGGGCATCTTCCCAGGCACCTCTGAAAATGACTAAAAAGAGTTCAATTTCCAGAATTGAGGGTTTTTTCCACTTTAGTAAGAACTCTAAATCTTACTTTCTTTCAAGATATATTAGGGTAAGGGGATCCAAATTATATTGTAATTTCTTTTCGAAATTCATAAAGGAAGGAGGTTCTTTCAAACAGAGAAAATGTTTAACTGTATGTATTCTATCAGGGTGATGTCACTGGCTCTTTTGAAGTGCTTTGACATCACCTACTACTCTAACTTCATTTTATTGTCTTTGGTGAAGCTAGCAGCCATAGGTAACTTGTGCTGGAAAGCAAATGGGAGGCAATTTTGAGTGTACAGTTTAGTAAAATCTTCCTGGTACTTTAATTAGCAAATTCCTAAAAAAAAATAAACCTTTAAACTTCAATGGACATAAGAATTACCTGGGAATCCTGTTAAACTAGAGTAATTAGTTCTGAACTGGGTAAGAAATTTTGCATTGTTAACAAATTCTGCCATTCTAACAAGCCCTATGGGCAATGCTTAGATTCTTGACTAAAGTGATAAGGTTCTAACCCTCTTCAAAATCCTCTGAGTAAAAGCTAACCTTCCAGCCCATGCATAAAAAAGAATGGAAGCCTTGTTGGTATTAATGCAGGAGCTGAGTTGGCATGTCCCTGTCCATCACTAATTCCCGGGTTCCTTAATATTTTCAAGTATGAAATATGAGAATTAAGAATTCTTAGATTCAGGATTAGGAAATAGAAACTTTTATTAGAAATCTGGAGTAAGGGCCGAAGCAGTGGCACAGTGGTAAGGCCTTTGCCTTGCACGCCACTGACCCAGGATGAACCTGGGTTCGATCCCCAGTACCCCATATGGTCCCCCAAGCCAGGAGCAATTTCTGAGTGCAGGGCCAACAGTAACCCCTGAGCATCACTGGTGTGGCCCCAAAACAAAAACAAATAAAAAAAGAAAGCAGGAGTAAAAAAACAACCCAGGAGGAGAAAACTTTGTATAGTAATATGTTAAATTTGCCTCCGTTTGTAGTGTATTTTATAGAAAAGCTTAAATTCTATGGTACTTATCAAATAAAGTATCAATTGATTTATATTTGTTTCCTAAAGATGTCTTTTTAATTAGGACTTATTATCACCTTGTGTTGCTAAGGTAAGAATAACATCTTGAGGGCTGGGATGAGAGCACAGCGCTAGGGCATTTTCCTTGCATGCAGCTGACCCAGGACAGATTTGGGTTCGATTCCTGGCATCCCATATGGTCCCCTGAGCCTGCCAGGATGGATTTCTGAGTGCAGAGCCAGGAGTAAACCCTGAGTGCCACCTGGTGTGGCCCTGAAAACAAAACAAAAAAACACAAAACAAAACAAACAAAAAAAGAATAACATCTTGTATTCCAACTAAGGTAGTAGGGACTGTGTATTTCAGGCGTTTTAGGTTATCTGTTTCAACAGATGCCTAGATATTGCTCCACATTATCTATTATTCTCCTGGGAACTCAACATTTGGAGTAAAATTTATAGTCTTGGGAAATTTAAACTTTCCCAATCTCAAAAAGAGCCCAGGAATTTTCAGGAACATTGAAAATGTATCATGAGAACCATTAAAATGGAGGTGCTTGAAGCAATTGGAAAGGAGAAAGTAAAGTTTACTCTTTCAGTATTACGGGCAGGTACTGGACTGATTCAGAATAGCACTGGTCATGGTAGTACATATTTTTGCTCTATTTAACTGAGCTGATGCCAGTGGTGACCCCTGCTCCGCAGGCGACTTAAGTAAAGCAGCAACCTCAAGACTGTTCTCTCTCTACTGAACTTTCTCTCCTGGGAATGGATTGGGAGATCTAGGACTATAGTCTTTGTTTGTTTGTTTGTTTGTTTTCGGGCCACACCCAGTGACCCTCAGGGGTTACTCCTGGCTCTGCACTCAGAAATCACTTCTGGCTTGGGGAACCATATGGGATGCTGAGGGATAGAATGGCTATCTATCCTAGGTCAGCACTTACAAGGTAAATGCCTTATCACTTGTGCACCACCCCGACCGCACAAGCCTTGCTTTTTCAGGACCAGAAAGTCATTCCTTATTCAGGTATTTCATGGCCATCGACTTTCTCTCAGTAAAGAATTTCTGGAGACGATGAGCAGTTTATATGTTATATTTAAAAATTCTGAAGAAGGGGAGGGTAAGGAAGAAAGAGAGAGAGAGAGTAATTCACTCAAGAGAAACTGTGGGTTTCTTGAATGGTGGAGAGAGCCCAGTAGATACTTCAGCATTCAAATATAAAAGTACATATCCCAATAAAGGAAATGCTGGTATTTACATGTACCAAGCAACACATATATACACCAGTCCTTAGTTCCAAGTTGGCTTTTATAGGGTTTTCTCTCACCCTATCACATGTGGTATTTTTTTTCTGAGTCAAAGTACCTAGGGTAGTTACCAGGGGCTAGAGTTAGGGGTAGTTAGTGGTCTTGTTTGACATTCAATTTCTGGCCTTTGTTTGAGTAGTCTGTGGGGGGTGTTTATGGGGGGAATTCCAATGTAAGAATTTATCAGTGATATATAACTCCTCAAATTCCTATCTTTTGGTTTTATTACATCTGAAGAACTTTTGATTATATCTCAAGAATACATTGCTATGTGGGCCCCTTTACTTGCCTGCCTGCTGCATAGATATTACAATCCAGCATAGATGCATCATTGTTTGTTTTTTTTTTTTTGTTTGTTTTGGTGTGGGTTTTGGGACCACATCCGACATTGCTCAGGGTCATTCCTGGCTCTGAACAGAGAAATTGCTCTTTACAGACACAGAAATTGACCATCGTAGGCTCAGGAAACCTTATAAAATTCTGAGTATTGGATGAAACCCATGTCAGCTGCATGCAAGGCAAACACCCTACTCCTTGTGCTATTGCTTGGCCATAATTCTTCATGTCTGCATCAGTTAAAAATCATACTTTTGAATTTAAGAAATACAAGCCTGAGAAAAAAAAACTGCCTTTTTTTTTTTTTTTTAATCACAGGCACAATTGATTGCCTAGCAAAAGTGGAAGATTTTCTTCTATTTGAGTGGTAAACATTCTCTGGTAAAGAAGATCTTTTTTCCTCTACATATTTAGACATCATCCTTAGTTTCAAAGCCATGCATCGACATTCTTAACATGGCACTCAGAAAATAGCCTTAGTAATAAAAATAAACAGCGATTTACTTCCATATATCTTATAGGTTTCAAAGGCTGAGGGGGGACATAGGAATATTCCTCAAAGCTACCTAAGATATAAATGATAAATGTAACAATATTATTGAAATATGTCCTGATAGGCTTCTCAATAAAGATTTCTCTCTCCCGACTATGTTAGCTACTGAGTTGAATAGTGTGTTAATCATGTTGAGAATGATTCAGGAAGAGGATGATTGTGGCAATGTGTCAAGGTCTCCAAATTTGTCACTTTATTCATTAGGCCCAAATCTTATCAAGGAGAAAGCTTTGAAAACTATCAGATATGCAGCAATTAATCTGAGAAGACAGGACACGCTCAGTACTCTTAACATGCATGAACACAGGGTTGGATCCAGGGAACTGATTTGACTTCAACGTCACTGTGCTACCTAGCAAGACATTGAAAGGACTAAGTATATTCACTGTAGCAACTCGTTTTTTTAGCTGTAAAATGTCACATTGAATTTTCATGTGCCTTATTTTTATCTCTTCAGTATCCATAAGCAAAAGACTTATTTTCATTATGTTTTAGGGGGTTACAGATACATATAATTATAATGAGTTTTATGTAATCCCCATATCTACTTTTATCTATTTAAGCTAAGTATGTATTTAATAAAAAATTAGTCAACTCAAAGGTAAAAAAAATTGGGTATTGAGCCCATTTGCAAAAGATTAGAGACCTGGATCAAGAGGGAGACATTTGTCAGGACAAATGTTTCAGATGAAAATCTAGACATTAAACCCGCAGGTCTGAGTCCCAGAATTGGCTAATAGTTGAGTGCAAGTATCGCATGTGGAGATTCTCAGTTCCATACCTAGGACTCTTGCTGCAATTCTTCTCAAATGTATCTGAATGACCATAAAAATGGCACATTCATAAAGAGCAGCTAGCTGTCAATAATCACATTAGACCCTTGAATGGCTATAGTATAGGGCACAAATCACATGCCTTAAATGTGACTAGCGAGGGTTAGATTCCCAAAGCCAAATATTGTTCCCAGATACTACTCAGCACTACCAACCACCTAAGGTAGATATCTGAGAAAGCCTTAGACACAGCCTTGTGTAGCATAAATTTGAATAACAATAACAACAACAACAACAAAAACAAAACAAAACATGAGAACGGCCTCTCACAATGGAAACTACAAAAGGAGGTCCATGGTTCTTGTATCCTCTTAACTGACAATAGCCACCAAAGACTTCTTTTGGGAAAAAAAAAATCACCATTTTTTGAATAGAAAGGGAAACTCAAATTCAAATAAACTAATGTTTTATTTTATTATAAAACCACTACTTATTAAGTTATTCATAATAAGTCATTTTAGGCATAAGATGTTCAAACACCAGGCTGGAGAGAGAGAGCACAGTTCATTTGTCTTGCAAACAGTCAATCCAAGATGAACAATGGCTTGATTCCCTGCATCATATATTGTCCTGGGTGCCTGCCAGGAGAAATTTCTGAGCACAGATCCAGGGATAACCCCTGAGCATTGCCAGGTGTGACATAAAACACATGCACACACACACACATACACACACACAAAAAAAAATGTTCAAACACCAATCTAAGACCAGTAAGACCTTCCCTTCAACAGTGCCTGAGATTTCCAACCCACCGTTATAGCTTCTCTGCATGCAGTCACTTATTTACTTTATTTTATTTGTCATAATACAAAGTCAAAAGGGATTATCAAAATTTATATCAATACATGTCAATGTGATATGATTGTTTTATCTGTCCACAGTGTTACTGAAGTCAATGTCTAAAAAAGTGGTCCTCAAACTATGGCCCATGGGCCACATATTGTATTTTTATGTGTTTTGTTTCTTCATTGCAAAATAAGATATATGCAGTGTGCATAAGAATTTGTTCATAAGTTTTGTTTTTACTATAGTCAGACCCTCCAATGGTCTGAGGGACAGTGAGCTGGCCCCCTGTTTAAAAGTTTGAGGACCCCTGCGTGGGCTTGGTTGGTGCAGATTGAGACTTTTGTGTTGCTGTTCAGGCTAACTAAGCTTGGCATATTACTATCTAACTTTTCAGTAAGATTTTCTGTGAAACTACTATACTGATACATATATAAAATGTTTAAGTGTTGAGCAGCAGTGTATAGCCATGAAAACAGGCTTTCTATATTTATATTTTAAATTTTGTGGCTTGAAAGATTGACAAGGTTAAATTGCTGAGTTGAGTTTTTTCTGTCACAGGGTGTAGGGTGTGAAACAGGTCACTCTAGATTCCACAGAAAGGGGACTCTGCCTCTCCCTATTCTGATTTCTTAAAGTGCCACATAGGTATCAGACTGGATTAGGCTACTGGGAATTATTAGTAGCCATTATTTTCTTTTGGAGCTTGGATGCTTTGGTTGGAAAATTCACTTTTGAAAAAGAGCGATTCAGGGGCCTGAGTGGTGGTGCTAGAGGTAAGGCATCTGACTTGCCAGCGCTAGCCTAGGACAGACCACGGTTCGATCCCCGGCATCCAATATGGTCCCCCTCCAAGCCAGGGGTGATTTCTGAGCACACAGCCAGGAGTAACCCCTGGGCAGCAATGGCCCAAAAACAAAAACAAAATCAAAAACAAAATAAAAATAAAAATAAGAGCAATTCAGGGCCACAGCGACAGACAGAACAGTGATTAGGACATTTGCTTTGCACACAGGTGTCCTGGGACTGACCTTGGTTCAGTCTCCTACATCCCATATGGTCCCCTGAGACTGCCAGCAGTGATTCTGAGCATAGAGCCAGGAGTAACCCTGAGTTCCACTGGGGTGTGGTCCAAAAACCAAAATCAAACCAAACAAAACCAAAACAAAACAAAACAAAACAAAACAAATGTAAAGAGCAATTTAAACAAGCTCTACTAAAAATTGAGCTATTTTAACACGGAAAAAAATCTTTATTAATCTTAGAAATATATGGTTTCTTATTAGAGCTGTTAAGAAATACACAGTAGGGGCTGGAGAGATAGCACAGCGGTAGGGAAATTGCCTTGCATGTTGCAGACCAGGGAGGGACATGTTTTGATTCCTGGCATTTCATATGGGCCCCCAATTTGCCAGGGGTGATTTCTAAGTGCAGAGCCAAAAGTAATCCCTGAGCAATGCCAGGTGTGGCCTCAAAACAAATAAATAAATAAATAAGTAAATAAAACGTTTAAAAAGTTCACAAGTAATAACACATTTGATATGAAATAAACACAAGTTATATTATTCAAATTTGACAAAAATAAATTAATCTGAGAAGTGAGATTGATGTCTTCACTTTGTATTGAAGGTAATTTTAGCTGATCAAGTCATAAATTCGAGTATTTACAAATAAACAAATATTAAATAGAAAAAAGGGCAAATTGGGGCCAGAAAGATAGCATGGAGGTAGGGCATTTGCCTTGCATACAGAAGGACAGTGGTTCAAATCCCGGCATCCTATATGGTCCCCCAAGCCTGCCAGGAGCGATTTCTGAGCGTAGAGCCAGGAGTAACCCCTGAGTGCTGCCAGATGTGACCCAAAAAACAAAAACAAAACAAAACAAAAACAAAAAGGAAAAGAAAAAAAATAGGCAAATAAAATTATAGTCCCTAAAATCTAAAGAAACTTAAACTACTTTAAAATATTTTTTCAATAATACACACATACAAAAAATTTACATTTTAGTATATTTTTCAAATGGTCTAATGTGCGTAGCATGTATATAAATATTTACATGATAATTTATAAAAGGTAAGATTTTCAGTTAAATGATGGAACAAATGTAGCAATGATAAATGGTTATTATTCTGTTTATGGAGGCCACACCTGGCTATGTTAGGGTTTACACCTGACATTTTACGCTCTGGAGCAAATCTTGGTGATACTCAAGGTAACATACAATATGCAGAGGTTTGACCCACTGTAATCAATATGCAAAGCAACCTCCTTAAGCCCTAAACTACTTTTCCAGAACTGTTTCATAACTCTTTTCTACAACACCAAATTCTACAAAGTAATAAGGCAAGAGCTTCAGATTCTGAAGAAAGAACATTTTTTTATGAAGAATCAAAAATTATGACAGGTCATTAATAAAATAATTGAGAACAAATGCTCTGCAAAATTTCCAAGCCTGCAATTTTATTTAAGAAGTAAGTTTAAAAAAGGATCCTTGTATTCACTCAAGAGTTAAGTAAAATTTGGAAGATCAAGAAAAGGAAATTTCTAGACTAGTAATTGAAGCCAAAAGATAACATTCTCTTTGAAGGACTTTATAAGAAAAAAAAAAGAGAGAGAGAGAGTATTTATTAAAAAAAACAACAGAATTAATGTTTGATATAGATTTCTTGATAAAAAACTTATTAACTACAAGTGCTATTTAAATATTTGTTTTGGATGATTAAGCTATATATTATGAAAATAATTGATCATATATTCTTAACATAAATAAGAAAATAGAAAAATAAAGGTTTAAATATACAGAAAATTTAATATTGCAGGATTTTGAGGAGTGAACGTCACTTATATGCTTCCATTTAAAGAGGCATATAGTAAGGTAGGAAGAATTTTAAATAATTTCAGTGTTGCCAAGATAGGATGGGACAGAACAGGATAGACTGAAACACATACAAAAAAAAAAAAGCTCTAGAAAGCACAATGTTGCAAGGTGGGTTTCTCAGTACAGATTTAGACTACACTAGTTATTTTTTTTTGCCAGTATTGAGATGGAAAGGAAAAGCACAAAATATAATATAGCTTCTGAGAAGATTCTGCCTAACTAGCAAATGACCCAGAAATTAAACTCACTGCTTCTAACTTTAATGAAGATATTAAAAAACACTTGCCCACCTCATTAGTAAAAAAAAAAGAAAGGAAATTAAAAACGCATGCCTTACTATATAATTCCATCTAGAAAACCACTCTCACAGTTTTGTGGAATATTTTTGTCTTGTCTCCAATGAATGTGTTACCCTGTGCTTAATAGTTCCATCTCTTATCTTTCAATCTTCATTGGCAGATATTAAGAATTTATCCAAGGTATCAGGGAATGTGAGAGAATATGATGGTGGATTGAGAATAGATTACCAATGACAAGAAAAGTACTTGTCTGAATGAAGATAAAGATACGGAAGAAAGATAATAATACATCCTAAAATTGAAATATATATCGGGAATATATCAAAGCTTTTAGTGAGTCTTTGAGTCACAGGCTTCAGAGAGAAATCCCTTGTGGTCCAACATACATTTTGACTGGGTAAAATCCATTCAAACTCTGACATACCCCATTTCAGTGCTCAACAGCTAAACTTACAGTTAGTTCCCCCCTAGCATTTGCACTTTTTTTTTCTTTTCTTTTTTGGATTTTGGGCCACACCCAGTACAGATCAGGGGTTACTCCTGACTATGCGCTCAGAAATCACTCCTGGCTTGGGGGGACCATATAGGACCCCAGGGGATCAAACCTTGGTCAGTGCTAGGCTAGCAGGGGCAAGGCAGACACTTTACCCCTTGTGCCATGACTCCTGTCCCTGCAAAATTCATTTTTATGGAGGCCACATAATACAAGAAATATATAATTCTAAAAAATTTTGTTTTGACTGTACAATACTGTATTGTAGTCAATGGAGTTCAAAATAATTGGTTTGAAGGAAAAAAAAGTCATATTGCCAAAATCAAGTAAATACTCCCAAATTTATTTCTAAATAGAATAGCAATATATAATCAAATCAGAAACATTAATGTAGTTAAAAATCATTGTTTCTGGGGGCTTGAGAAATAGCATAGTGGTAAGGCATTTGCCTTGCATGCGGAAGGTCGCTGGTTCAAATCCTGACATCCCATATGGTCCCCCGAGCCTGCCGCGGGCAATTTCTGAGCATAGAGCCAGGAATAACCCCTGAGCATTGCCGGGTGTGACCCCCCAAAAAAATCATTGTTTCTAATATATAAAAATACAATATCACAAATATCAGAAAGAAAATTAAAAACATTATAAAATATGATGAAAAATTTGCCAGTATAAATTTTATGAACTCAAAACCAAACCAAAACAAAACAACAAAACAACATGTATTGAATAATTTAGAATATTGCTATAAGAATATTGTATATTATTCTCAAAGGATAACTAGAGTTTGGAAAGATTCCTTTTTGAAAATTGGTGTGCTTAAATATATAACTCTCTAAATTAAGCAAATTTCTCAATGTAAATTATTTTAAAGTTAAGGGAAAATATAGTTCTATCATTTAGATACGATTATTAGATGTCTAGATAGAACTATTTTCCTCCAATCATATTTGTCATATATTTTATACATTCTCAGCAATATTATTAATAAGTACCTGTTTTTGTATGTTTATTGGCTGGAACTTCTTTTTTAAAGTTTTATTTTGATCATAGTGGCTTACATATTGTTGACAATAATATTTTAGGTACATATTTACATAAAATCAGGGAGGATTTCCATCACCAATTTGTCCTCCCTACACCTCCGTTTTTGTCCTACCTCCCATATGCTCTTCCCTCACCCCTAGGGCTGCCAGAATATGTTGTTCCCTCTGTATCTAGCCTAATACTTAGTAGTCTTGCACCTGTTTGGTCCTTGTGTCTTTCTTATTTCCCCCTCTAACTCGGGGGCAGGACTAGCTAGTTCAAGTTACGTGGTTTTGTTTGAAGAAGGGAATAGTAGTAAACTGGGGTAAAGGTCTAATAAGCAGAAAATAAGCGGAATTCTTCTAGAGGGTCTCATCCTCAGTTAGAGAGACGAAGGAGAAAAAGGTTTAAATTTTCTTATGGGAAGCCTTAACCGTAGCACATCAGTAGAGCGCTTGCCTTGCACACTGCTGATGCAGGACAGATCTCGGTTTGATCCATGGAGTCCCATATGGTACCCCAAGCCAGGAGCGATTTCTGAGCTCACAACCAGGAGTAACCCTTGAGCACCACCGGGTGTGGCCCCCAAACTAACAAACTAAATTTATATTTGGCTCTTGTTATTTTAATTTAATTTATTTTTATTTAGTAACTAATGGAGTTCAATATGTCTCCTAGAGTATTGACTATATTAATGACATAATTATTTTGTTAGGTAATATTTATTATACATTTTCTACTAGAAATACCTCTTGTGTATTTTAACAATCAAATATATATTTTATTTGGATGAGGTCAAAGCAATGTTTTTATGCATGTGTCTTTTTTTTTAATTCTCATTTAGTGCTAGGATACGCTTCTGCAAAGCACAGTTTTATGTGACCCATAGGTGTGTTTCTTTATTAAAAATACATCTTCCCTTGAAATGTCATACAAATAAAGCCAGTATGGCCACAATATTGCCATTTATCTTGAACGTGTGTGATAGTCTTATTAATCTATTTGCACTTTACCTGACACCATGCGATGCATTGAATCTGGCTTCTTTGCTTCAATGACACCCAACTATGTGCCCCAGGAAATAACCTCAATGATGTCATTTCTTATGCCCAAGAGATAATAGAGTGGGTAGAGTGTTTGTGTCCCACACATGACCACCACCCCACTTGGTCCTAAGAACTCCACCAAAGTGTTCCCTATGTTTAGAAGGACACTGCTGACTGTTCTGAGCTTATAGCAAAACAAACAATAAACAAATGTAAATTTTAAGACACTTAAAGATTGATCAACATTAGAAGTTTTACTAATGATAGACATATGCCTTATAATTATATCCATCTATCTATCTATATATATCTTTTTTTTATTCCCTATGAAGTTTCTTTGTGTCCCACATAAAAGAAAATCATTTTGAGTCTGTCACTCTCTGATTTCACTCATCTCCTTTCTAGAGATTTTATCCTTTTGCACTCCACATAGTACCTGAGCATAGTGCAAGGAGTAAACCATAAGCATATATAACTGTGGCCCAAAAACAAATGATGAAAGAAAACAGAATCTCGGGCATTACAAGGAGGCATGCAGAAGGAGAACAAGTAGGCTGATTGGGCCGTGAAGATCTCCTTGGCTTGAGGACTCCAGATATGATTCTAGCCTCCTGTGTCTGAAAGAGTAGGAGACAATTTCAGTTTTCACCTTGAACTCCAGAATTTAGGAGCTTCAATGTCACTGCTTGCTTGTGAATCATTGAAAATCTTTTAACCTGTTTTACTCCCAATTTCCATTGCAAGACTGCCAAATTCCAGCTGCAGATTGCATTTCTTACAATGAAGGTTGTTTTAGAGAAATGTCTAGGTTGTGAGTACTAGGTTACGTTGTCATTCTACATAACTCATAAGAATAGTGAAAGGAAAAATTGGCATTGTTTGCTAGAGAGCTGTGTTGTGAATAAATTTCAGATGTAATTGGCTAGCCTAAACTCAGGACAGTGAAGATGAAGGTTTGAAGTGTTCTGAACAAGCAGAGTGGTGGGTGGGATCATTGATGCAGAGAGAAATTTGTTCTTCTAGTAAGGTAATTACAAACCTTTTGTGCTTGACAGCTCATGAATCCTGCTGGACCTTTCTGGAAACAGCCTCTCTTCAAAACAGACTCAGATCTGTGGTTTGAAAGAGATGGCAACATCATGCAGAGTGCTCTTTGCTATAACTTCTCTTGGGGCAGAAAATTTTAGGCGGTACAAGATAAGCTTCTCAGAAGATTTAGTCTTTTTTTTTATTCGTAGGTTATTTCTTTTTTTTTTATTTAAACAACTTTATTACATACATGATTGTGTTTGGGTTTCAGTGATGTAAAGAACACCACCCATCATCACCAGTGCAAAATTACCATCACCAATGTCCCAAGTCTCCCTCCTCCCCACCCAACCCCCGCCTGTACTCTAGACAGGCTTTCTATTTCCCTCATACATTCTCATTATTAGGATAGTTCAAAACGTAGTTATTTCTCTACCTAAACTCATCCCTGTTTGTGGTGAGCTTCATGAGGTGAGCTGTAACTTCCAGCTCTTTTCTCTTTTGTGCCTGAAACTTATTATTGCAAGAATGTCTTTCATTTTTCTTAAAACCCATAGATGAGTGAGACCATTCTGTGTCTTTCGCTCTCTTTCTGACTTATTTCACTGAGCATAATAGATTCCATGTACATCCATGTATAGGAAAATTTCATGACTTCATCTCTCCTGACAGCTGATTGATATTCCATTGTGTATATGTACCACAGTTTCTTTAGCCATTTATCCGTTGAAGAGTATCCTGGCTGTTTCCAGAGTCTTGCTATGATAAATAGTGCTGCAATGAATATAGGTGTAAGGAAAGGATTTTTTTTATTGTCTTTTTTTCTTCCTAGGGTATATTCCTAAGAGTGGTATAGCTGGGTCCTATGGGAGCTCGATTTTCAGTTTTTGGAGGAATCTACATATTGCTTTCCATAAAGGTTGAACTAGACTGCATTCCCACCAGCAGTGGATAAGAGTTTCTTTCTTTCCACATCCCCACCAACACTGCTTGTTCTCATTCTTTGTGATATGTGCCAATTTCGGGGGTGTGAGTTGGTATCTCATAGTTGTTTTGATTTGCATCTGCCTGATGATTAGTGATGTGGAGCATTTTTTCATGTGTCTTTTGGCCATTTGTATTTCTTCTTTGTCAAAGTGTCTGTCCATTTCTTCTCCCCATTTTTTGATGGGATTTAATGTTTTTTCTTGTAAATTTCTGTCAGTGCCTTGTATATTTTGGGCATTAGCCCCTTATCTGATGGGTATTGGGTGAACAGTTTCTCCCACTCGGTGAGGGCTCTTGTATCCTCGGCGCTATTTCTTTTGAGGTGCAGAAGATTCTCAGTTTAATATAATCTCATCTGTTAAAATCTGCTTTAACTTGCTTGCAGAGTGCAGTTTTCTCTTTGAAGATGCCATTAGTCTCAATGTCCTGGAGTGTTTTACCTATGTGTTGTTCTATATATCTTATGGTTTCTGGTTTGATATCGAGATCTTTCATCCATTTGGATTTAACCTTCGTACATGATGTTAGCTGGGGGTCTATGTTCAATTTTTTGCAAGTGGCTATCCAGTTGTGCCAACACCACTTATTAAAGAGGCTTTCTTTGCTCCATTTAGGATTTCTTGCTCCTTTATCAAAAATTAGGTGACTGTATGTCTGGGGAACATTCTCTGAGTATTCAAGCCTATTCCACTGATCTGAGGGCCTGTCTTTATTCCACTACCATGCCATTTTGATAACTATTGCTTTGTAGTGCAGTTTAAAGTTGGGGAAAGTAATTTCTCCAATATTCTTTTCCCCAATGATTGATTTAGCTATTCTAGGGTGTTTATTGTTCCAAATGAATTTCAAAACTGCCTGATCCACTTCTTTGAAGAATGCCATGGGTATCTTTAGAGGGATTGCAATAAATCTGTACAATGCTTTGGGGAGTATTGCTATTTTAATGACGTTAATCCTGCCAATCCCTGAGCAGAGTATGTGCTTCCATTTCCATGTGTTCTCTCTTCTTTCTTGGAGCAGAGTTTTATAGTTTTCTTTGTATAGATCCTTCACATTTTTAGTCAAGTTGATTCCAAGTTATTTGACTTTGTGTGGCACTATTGTGAATGGGATTGTTTTCTTAATGTCCATTTCTTCCTTATTACTTTTGGTGTATAGAAAGGCCATTGATTTTTGTGTGTTAATTTTGTAGCCTGCCACCTTGCTATATGAGTCTATTGTTTTTGGATGCTTTTTCGTAGAGAATTTAGGGTTTCTAGGTAGAGTAACATGTCATCTGCAAACAGTGAGAGCTTGACTTCTTTCTTTCCTATCTGGATTCCCTTGATATCTTTTTCTTGCTAATCGCTATAGCAAGTACTTTTAGTGCTATGTTGAATGGGAGTGGTGAGAGAGGACAGCCTTGTCTTATGCCAGAATTTAGAGGAAAGGCTTTCAGTTTTTCTCCATTGAGGACAATATTTGCCTCTGGCTTGTGGTAGATGGCCTTACCTATATTGAAAAAGGTTCCTTCCATTCCCATCTTGCTGAGAGTTTTGATGAAGAATGGATGTTGGACCTTATCAAATGCTTTCTCTGCGTCTATTGATATGTGTAGCATATAGTCTATCCTGGAGAATATCCCCTGTAAATTAGAAAAGAATATGTATCCAGGTTTCTGGTGTGGAGTGTCCTGTATATATATACTAGGCCTCTTTCTTCCATTTCTGATTTCAGGTCTAGTATATTCTTGTTGGGTTTCAGTCTGGTTGACCTGTTGAGTGCTGACAATGTCGTGTTGAGGTCTCCCACAATTATTGTGTTGTTATTGATATTATTTTCAGATTTGTCAACAATCTTATGAAATATTTTGCTGGACCCTCATTCAGTGCATATATGTTTAGGAGAGTTATTTCTTCCTGCTGTATGTATCCCTTGATTAATACAAAATGTCTATCTTTGTTCCTTACAACTTTCCTAAGTATAAAGTTTGCATCATCTGATATTAGTATGGTCACTCCAGCTTTTTTATGGGTGTTGTTTGCTTGGATAATTTTTCTCCAGCCTTTTATTTTGAGTCTATGTTTGTTCTGACTATTCAGTTGCATTTCTTGTAGGCAGCAGAAGGTTGGATTGAGTTTTTTGATCCATTTAGCCACTCTGTGTCTCTTAACTGGTGCAATTAGTCCATTGACATTGAAAGAATTGTCCTGGGAGTTAGTGCCATCTTTATATCAAAGTATTGTGTGTCTGTTGGTCAGTCTTGTCTTAAAGTAGGCCATTCAGATTTTCTTTTAAGAATGGTTTTGTGTCTGTAAAGTTTCTGAGCTGTTCTTTGTCTGTGAAACCATGTATTGTTCCTTCAAACCAGCTTTGCTGGATGCATTATTCTAGGCGAAGCATTTATTTCATTGAGTTTTGTCACTATGTCCCACCACTGCCTTCTGGCCTTGAGTGTTTCCAGTGACAGGTCTTCAGTAAATCTCTAGGATGTTCCCTTGAATGTAATTTCTCTTTTTGATCTTGCTGCTTTTTTGAATTCTGTCTCTATCTGTGGGATTCGTCATTGTGACTAGGATGTGTCTTGGGATGTTTTTTCTGGGGTCTCTTTTAGTTGGTACTCTTCAGACATGCAGGATTTGTTCACATGTATTCATTCGCTCTGGTAGTTTCTCTTTAATGATGTTCTTGACCGTTGATTCATCCTGGAGATTTTCTTCCTGGGTCTCTGGGACTCCAATGATTCTTAAGTTGTTTCTGTTGAGCTTATCATAGACTTCTATTTTCATTTGTTCCCATTCTTTGAGTAATTTTTCCATTCATTTGCTTTAAGGCTTTTTTCCAATTTCTTCTGCTGTATGGAATTGTTATTCATCTCATCTTCCAGTGCACTAATTTTATTCTCAGCTGCTGTTAACCCGTGGAAAGCTCAACCATGTTTTTCTTCAATTCATCTACTGAGTTTTTCAATTTGACCTGAAATTTCAGTTTGGAGTTTTCTGATTTCTATCTTCATATTCTCTTGATTCTTATTAGTGTTCTCTTCTATACTTTCTTTGAGTTCTTTGAACATCTTCCATATTGTGTCTCTAAACTCCTTATCTGAGAGACTGACTAGTTGGTTGGTCATGTTCAAGTCATTAGAGTTACCATTGTCATTCTCTATGTCTGGCACTGGCCTGCGTTGTTTCCCCATTGTCACAGTTGTATTGTGGGTTTTTCTACGTGTTGTGGTTGTATTCATTGGCTAAATGATGCTCACGGCTGGGAAGTGAAGTGGAGCGGTCATGCTCCTCTCGCTCCACTCTTTCTGGGCTTGTAAACTCACCTCCAGGGAAGGCTCCAGGGAAGGCGAGCCGTCCTCAGATGAGCCACACACAGGATGAAATCAAGCTGAAAATGGAGTACAGCACATTAGACAGGCAGATAGGGGTGCTGGCATCTGAGTTCCAGCAGAGTTCAGCGGTTTCCCCTTTTTTGGCTTGTAAACTCACCTCCAGGGAAGGCTCCAGGGAAGGCGAACTGTCCTTAGATGAGCCACACAAAGGATGAAATCAGGCCAAAAATGGAACACAGCACAGAAAACAGGCAGATAGGGGTGCTGGCATCTGAGTTCCAGCAGAGTTCAGCAGCTTCCCCTTCCTGGGCTTATAAACTCGCCTCCAGGAAAGGTGAGCCATCCTCACATGAGCCACACATAGGATGAAATCAGGCCGAAAATGGAGCACAGCACAGAAAACAGGCAGATAGGGGTGCTGGCAAAGGAGTTCTAGAGGAGTTCAGCGGCTCCCCTTTCTCATATATATATCTTTTAACATCATCATAAATTTGTTTGATGTTATGGATATTATGCAGCTTAATGCTGAATTCATATTTTATTTTGTATTCAGGTAAACTGCAATTATTATTTGCAATACACAAAATATAAAGGTCAACAAAAAAGTAAAGACACATTGCCAAAGTACCTGAATCTATCAAGAAATTCTAAAGAATTAGTTACAAAAATCATTGTTTGAAAAGTTTTTGAAAATGTAAAGAAAAGAAAGTTGTATACTTTTGTTTAAGAAGTGATTAGAAAGAATTCTTTCTCATATGAAAATAGAAATAGAGATATTTAATTTCTCAGAAATATATAAAAGATGTGCTCTTTCTTCCAAATTTGAGAGTTTATTAATATATTTTTGCCTTGGATATCTCTCCTTTATCTAGAAGAAAAGAAGAATTGTGATAAGACTCAGGTCAGTTCTCCCATTTCTAACTTTCTATTTTTTTCTTTTTCTTTTTTTTTTAAATAGGAAAGTAGATCTTTTACATAATAACTCTTTTTTTTATGGAAAGAAACTTGAAAAATTTTATTATCGTCAATAAATTCAAGCACCAATATCTTTGAAGCTAAATGTTTCTGATAAACATAGAAGAAAAGAACTTATTCTCTCATATGTAGGGACAATTACTATCTTACAGTTAAACAACACATTCTCATATGTTAAAACAACTAAAAATTTTGTGGTATTTTTGGCTGTCTTTTTTTCTCTTCATTTGTATTTTTTTAGTTGTTGTTTGTATTTTTTTTATTTATTTTGGAGCCAGAGTCAGCAGTGCTCAAGGTTCTTTGCTCACTCCTGGAAATACTCAGGAGAGCATATTAAGTACCATGGATCAAACCAAGTTGACTATATGCAATTCAATAGTGTACTATACTTTCTGATCCTGGATATTTTTTAAAGTACAAGTTACCCCAAATTTTCAAGTAAACCTCCCTAAGATGCAAAAATAAACAATATAATCTCCTTGGCTAATGTAAGTTGAGGCCTTTTGTTGGGAGCCAGATCCTTTGAAATATAGCTTAGCATAAGTACAGCCATTTTGCCTCGGACAGACATTTTGTCTCAGCATTGCCCTTAATCTGAACTCAGGATGTGTACCTGCCAAATTGGCAGGAGTTGACGCAGACTGCCCTGCAAGAATTTGACCACACAACAAGGCTTATTATATAACTACGGCATGTGCTTGCAGGAGGTATGCTGGCAGAGCATTGTGATATTTATGAATACATCTAGAGATTGCATGGTTCATGTAACCACCCACTATTGTTCACTTCCTATAAAAGCCCTGCTTGCTTGAAATAGAATTGACACCTTGATCAGCATCTTTGTCTTGATGTCCCTTTTCTCCCACCCTTCTTTCTTTCAGGTAAGAGTCCTTTCCAAGTCCACAAATAACTGTGAGCCACGGGCCGGCTCAGTCCTTACAATTTAAGCAAATCTGCTGTGGCCATTTCAATACCAAGAAGAATAAAGATGACCACATTTACGATTATTTCCATAAACAACTTCTATTTTGTGGTTTTGGTAAACTCAGCACTGCTCAAGACTTTATAGTGGCTCTACACTCATAGTTAACTCCTTGAGGTGTTTTAGAAATCAAATGTAATGATTTCAAGGATCAAACCAGGATTTGTGTGGTACAGAGTTAGCACCCTACACTCTATATTATCACAAAGCCCCCACAATTGAATTTCAGTCATACAATGTACATCACTCTTCACCAGTACATGTTTTCTGCCACCAATATTACCAATTTTCCTCACTTGCTCACCCACCAAGCCCCCTGCCTGCCTCTTAGCAGACATTTTACTGCTCTCTCTCACTCTCTCTCACTCTCTCTCTCTCTCTCTCTCTCACACACACACACACACACACACACACACACACACACACATACACACACTCTGTGTGTGACTCTCTCACTTCCTTTTTTCCCTTTTTGCCAATGTGGTTTTCACTATTGTTAATGAATGGGTATGTATTATGCATATTATTGTATCCCATTTTAGCACCCCATTTTGTCTGGAGTAATCAGTTCCAGCTATTATTTTCCTAATGCTCCTTTTCGATATGAATTGCACTGCTCCACTATTTGTGGCAAGCTTCCTGATATGGTCTGGTTTTATGCCTCTCCTCTATTATTTCTGGATATTAATACATCACATTTTTGATGTCCTTCCCTCACTCTTTGACTCATTTCACTCCATACTTCTCCCTTTGGTTCATTTCAATCTGCATAATAATCTCCATTTTAATCAGCTTAATAATATCTATATCCATACAAGTATAAGAAAATGTCATAACTTAATTCTTATAACAGGTGCCTAATATTCCATTGTATAGATGTATAGATTCTGGCTATTATAAGTAGGGCTACACTGAATATAAGTGTGTTGAAGGCATTTTTGTATTGTATTTTTGTGTTCCTAACTAGAAGTGTTACTTATGGATTATATGGAAGTTCAATTTCTAGTTTTTAGAAAAATATCCATATTATTTTCCAAAAAGGCTAAACTAGTCTGCATTCCCACAATCAGCAAAAGACACCCTTTCTCATGCATCCATGCCAGCACTGATAGTTATTATTCTTTGTGATGTGTGTCGTACTCTGGTGTGAGATGATTTCTTATTATTGTTTTTGATTTGCATCTCTTTGATTAGTGATGTGGAGCATTTTTTGTGTATCTTTTGGCCATTTGTATTTCTTATTTGAGGAAATAAATGTTCATTTGTTCTCATTTTGAATGGGGATAATGATGTTTTTCTTGCTAAATTCTTTTTATATATATTTTATTTAAACACCTTGATTACATACATGATTGTGTTTGGGTTTCAGTCATGTAAAGAACTCCACCCATCATCAGTGCAACATTCCCATCACCAATGTCCCAAATCTCCCTCCTCCCCACCTAACCCCCACCTGTACTCTAGACAGGCTTTCTATTTCCCTCAAACATTCTCATTATTAGGATAATTCACAATGTCCATTGATCTGACACTTTTTTATTCAAAAATAGTTATTTCTCTAACTAAACTCATCCCTGTTTGTGGTGAGCTTCATGAGGTAAGCTGTAATTTCAGCCCTTCTCTCTTTTGTGTCTGAAAATTATTATTGTAAGAATGTATTTCATTTTTCTTAAAACCCAATGATGAGTGAGACCATTCTGTGTCTTTCTTTCTGACTTATTTCACTGAGCATAATAGATTCCATGTACATCCATGTATAGGAAAATTTCATGATTTCATCTCTCCTGACAGCTGCATAATATTCCATTGTGTATATGTACCACAGTTTCTTTAGCCATTATTCTGTTGAAGAGTATCTTGGTTGTTTCCAGAGTCTTGCTATGGTAAATAGTGCTGTAATGAATATAAGTGTAAGGAAGGGATTTTTGTATTGTATTTTTTGTTCCTAGGGTATATTCCTAGGAATGGTATAGCTGGATCTTATGGGAGCTCGATTTCCAGTTTTTGGAGGATTCTCCATAAGTGTATATCTTAAATATCAGCCCTTTATTGAAGAATACTTTTGGGTGAATAATTTCTTCCATTCTGTGTGTAATCTTTGTAGTGTGGTTTCTCTTTCCTTTAAGGTGTAGAGTTTAATGTAGCCCATTTATTTATTTTTGTTTACACTTGCTTGGTCGGTGGTGTTTCATCCTTGAAAATGCTTTTAGCTTTAATGTCATGGTGTGTTCTGCCTATGTTTTCATCGTTTATCTTATTGTTTCAGAGTTGATATCGAAGTATTTAACCTTTGTTAATTTGATCTTTGTGAATAGTGTTAAATTGTGTTCTGAGTTCATTTCTTTGCACTTAGGTGATCAATTTTCCTTGCATCACTATTGAAGATTCTTGCTTTCCTCACTTAGTGTTTTTTTTGCTCCTTTATATCAAAGAACAATTGATTGTAAACTTGTGGGTTCATATCTGAATATCCAAGTCTATTCCATTGATCTGACACTTTTTTCAAATAAATATTCTTTCTATAGATGACATTTATCCTTTGTGAGACAACAAGTGAATGTGGTTATTGTTATTTTTTTTTTCAATTAATCACCATTTGTTCTCCATGTGAGTCTTCAACTCCCATCTCTTCAATACCCTTGGTCCCTTCTCCCATTATAAAATGCAAAAGAAAATCTCTCTAGAGATTATAGTCATGTAAATTCTTCATAGGCATATAATTACATTGTACTTCCCATAGACCTGACATGAATTTGTACATTTGAACAGTCATAGAGATACACAGAACAAACCTCAACAGTTTTTTTTATGGACAAAATGATCACGATCAGAGAAAATTTATTCTTCTCATTTCCACAATGGACAACTATTATAGAATTATATTTTATGTTAAAAGTGACTGTAAAGCCATAAAACGAACCCAAATTGGGTATATACTTATGCAGTGGAAGTTTCAGATATTAATGAGACTCCATAGCATGCATTACCTTTAAAAAGCAGAAATGTTATTCTTAGAATAGGAGAAATTTTATTCTTATAAGAAAGCCTCTCTGGTTTTAAGAGTGAGACAAGTATAGATCAATATAAATAAAACTTCTGGTTAAAGCAGGCAAAACAGTGTCTGCAACTTGGAGAAATTATGGAACTATTTTGAATATTGTTGTCCTCTCTAATATATAAATAACTGATGGGATTTTAATAATAAGTATCTTACAGTTTGTTGTAAGGACCATAAGCAATTTATATAGCCATTGATTTTTGAGTACTTGTTATTAATATGTTGACTCATCTCATAGATACTCATTAATATTTATATATAGTATTTTTTCTTTTCAATAAAATATACAAACATAACCTAAAATTTCTATGTAACATCAGCTAGTTGCTTTTTCAAAGAAGACATATCCTATGTGAATGTGTGTGTTTTATTTTATTGCCTTTTTAAAAAATACACCTATCAGAAAATAATTATTTCCTTTTTCTTGTTTTGTTTTGTTTTTTAGGCCACACCCAGTGACGCTCAGGGGTTACTCCTGTCTATGCGCTCAGAAGTTGCTCCTGGCTTGGGGTATATGGGACACCGGGAGATTGAACCGCAGTCCCTCCAAGGCTAGCGCAGGCAAGGCAGACACCTTACCTCTAGCGCCACCGCCTGGCCCCAAGAAAATAATTATTTCTTAAAGTATGAAATCAAGTAATCTTTTAGAAAATTGATCATAAGTGAAACCATACTATTTTAAAAAATGTATGGCCCTACCTGAGTGGCTAGAATACTAAGTAATGTGTATTCCCTCTGGCCAGATTTCTCCTTCAAGTAGGATATGGTTTCTGTAAATTTCCCTTTTGATGAAAACATTTTTTTAGAAAGTTCTGCTTCTTTTGTGTTTTCTCATTAGTGGCATTAGTGAGCATCTGAGGGGCTGGTTTAGTTTCTGATAGAAAGTACTATAAAAAAAAATACCATTGAGTACAGGCTGTACCTGCTGCTGCTTGGACAGAATGCATTTGAGCTCTGTCTGTCATAGATATAGCAAGTATATTCTCTATAGTAAAATATTAAAAAATGAATAAGTAAAACAAAGACAAAATGAAAAACTACATAAACTTGAGAAACAAGCTTGGCCTTAAATTGTTTTGAAACCCTACAGCACCCTTTATACACATAAAGAAGGCGTGTCACAGAAAGGTAAAGGAAATTTTATGTCCTCTTTGATGTAGTCTTTCACTTCAGGATGTCTAGATGTGCTGGAATGGATGGGACAAGAGTTACTTCCAGTAATACTGGGTCAACTGGTTGGCAGGTCCTCAGCTGAGGGACCACCAATGCTATCTCTGGCCATGTTTGTCTTATAGTGATGGAATCAAACTTGACAGTGATCACTTTACAACATCTTGGCTCTTCATTTTTATATCTTTAAAATTTTAAATTTTTTAATTCATTCATGCATCTTGGCCCCAGGACTCAAATTTGATATGTCCTGAAGAGAAATCATATTGTTTTCCAGAACATTTTAAAACAATTATAATTCATCTAATCCTATCGCAACACCTACCCTGTATCACACATATTCACTGAACACCTTCCACTACAGGTTGAATTATATCATCCAAAAATATACATTGGAATTCTTTTCTTTTAGAATCAGAAATGTGATAGTATTTATATAGACATAGATCTTTGAAGATGTAATACATATAGTCAATAATATGGGTCCTCATCAAATATGATGTGCTTTTAAATAGAAAGCAAGAATAACTATGAGAGTACTTGGCTATAGGCAAACCAAGGTTTTTGGATCACATTCGGCAGCGCTCAGCGGTTACTTCTGGTTCAGCTCTCAGAAATTGCTTCTGGCAGGCACAGGGGTTATATGGGATGCCGGGATTCGAACCACCATTCGTCCCAGCTCAGCAACATTCAAGGCAAACACCCTAATGCTGTTCTATTACTCTGGCCCTGCTAAAGATATTTCCATGTTTTTGCATGCATATTATCCTGCCAGTTGCTTTATAATGGAATGACAGTCCTAAGTGATCTTTGCTGAACTGTGAGAAAATAAGACAACCAATTTATAAATGTATTATACATTAAATAATCATTTAAGAGATTGCAGTAAAGAAAGTGTAATAACAGTAAATTGCTTACATATTTATGAGAAATGCTAAGTTCAACAAAATGCCTACTGATGTCATGAGATTTTCCATGTATTATGACTCCCATAGTAACTCATGGAATCTCAGTAAATCAAAGTTAAGACTCATATTTAGTTTTAAAGAGTCTAGATAAATCAATTTTTTTCATATTGTGTCTCTGATTTTCTGATGAATGTGTGAATTATTTGAGAACTTGTCATAATTTGGGCCTTGATGGTGAACATTTAACCTTCATAAGTGATATTTTAGAATCAAGGAGGGTATCTTCAGGATATGTGAAGAAGGACGGAACAGAGGAGGAGGGAGGACAATTCGGTGATGGGAATTCCCCTGATTTTCTCTTAATATGTACCTAAAATATTATTTTCAATGATATGTAAGCCACTATGATTAAAATAAAAATTATATTTAATTTAAAAAAGGCAGCATCAATGGGACCGGAGAGATAGCTGTAGGGCATTTGCCTTGCACGTGGCCAACCCAGGTTGGACCCTGGTTTGATTCCCGGCATTCCTATGGTCCTCTGAGCCTGCCAGGGATGATTTCTAAGCACAGAGCTAAGAGTAACCTCGGAGAGCCATGATATATGACCCCCAAATAATAATAAATTAAAAGGCAACATCCAAAAAGTAGCAAGCTCCCTTCAGTCTTCTCTCCTTTCCTCAACCAATATTATACTGGTTAAATAGAATCTTCTGGCTTAGACGTATTACTAGAGAGCAACCAAGAGACTCTTGCCCTGTCTCAGATGGCAAAATTCTGCCTTACATGACTACCTGTACTTCCACCTACAATATTCAGGCATTGAGCTCCCAGCTTTTCCAAGTGTTTTTCACAGTCCCCACAAAGCTCCTGCTCTCCAACCATGTATCAGTGAGACCAATTTTGGGCAGTGATGCTAAAACCCACCTTTATTGCCAGAGATTCCACTAGGACAAGAGACAGAGTTTTATTTAAGTGTCTCAAGTCCCTATGGGAATCTTACTGACCTATGGTGGAGTGTAAGTCACTTTGACCTCCTGGATTATTTTTAATATTTTTATTTAAAAATCTTGATTACAAATATGATTGTGATTAGGTTTAAGTCATGTAAAGAAAACCCCCCTTCACCAGTGCAACATTTCCACCACCAATGTCTCAAATCTCCCTCCATCCCCACCCCACTCCCACCTGTATTCTAGATTCATTCATTCACATGGTTATTGTAGTTCTCAGTGTAGTTATTTCTATAACTGCACTCACCATTCTTTGTGGTGAGCTTCTTGAAGTTAGCTGGAAGTTCCAGCCTTCCTCTCATTGTCTCTGAGGATTGTTGCAAAAGTGACTTTTATTTTTCTTAAAACCCATAGATGAGTGAGACTATTCTGCATCTATCTCTCTCCCTCTGACTTATTTCACTCAGCATGATAGATTCCATGTACATCCATGTATAGAAAAATTTCATGACTTCATCTCTCTTGACGACTGCATAATATTCCATTGTGTATATGTACCACAGTTTTTTTTTAGCCATTCATCAGTTGAAGGGCATCTTGGTTGTTTCCAGAGTCTGGCTATTGTGAATAGTGCTGCAATAAATATAGGTGTGAGGAAGGAATTTTGTATTGTATTCTTGTGTTCTTAGGGTATATCCCTAGGAGTGGAATAGCTGGGTGAAATGGAAGCTCAATTTCCAATTTTTGGAGGAATCTCCATATCGCTTTTCATAGATGTTGGACTAGACGGCATTCCCACCAGCAGTGAATAAGAGTTCCTTTCTCTCCACATCCCTGCCAGCACTGATTGTTCTCATTCTTTGTGATGTGTGCCAATCTCTGTGGTGTGAGATGATATCTCATCATTGTTTTGATTTGCATCTCCCTGATAATTAGTGATGAGGAGTATTTTTTCATGTACATTTTGGCCATTTGAATTTATTTTTTATCAAAGTGTCTGTTCATTTCTTCTCCCCATGTTTTGATGGGATTAGATGTTTTCTTCTTGTAAAGTTTTGTCAGTGCCCTGTATATTTTGGATATTAGCCCCTTATCTGATGAGTATTGGGTGAACAATTTCTCCCACATGGTGTGTGGCTCTTGTAATCTGGGCACTATTTCTTTTGAGGTGCAGAAGCTTCTCAGCTTAATTAATTCCCATCTGTTAATCTCTGTTTCCACTTGTTTGAAAGTGCAGTTTCCTCCCTGAAGATGCCTTTAGTCTCAATGTCATGGAGTGTTTTACCTACGTGTTGTTCTATATACCTTATATTTTTAAAAGAAGTTGAAATAAGTAGCCTTTCAGTTAAACTTCATTCTGTGACTCACAACTTATTCCTCACTAGCAGAGCATCTTGAAATCTTGGTTTGGTTTGATTTTCTATCGGGAGGAAATGCATGGAATACAACATAGAACATTTCAATGGGCAATCCAGATAGGGCAGATTCCTTTTCAGAAGATTACTCTGGAGGATCACTCTCTGAGTAGTTAGGGTTTATTCTTAACTTGTGTTTGTTCCTGGTGCTACTGAGAGATGAGATTGGGCAATCTGATGCAATACTGAGGGTAAAACCTAAGTTTCCTATATACAGTGCTTGCTCTCATTCCATTGGTCTCTCTCTCTCTTTTGCTCTCTAGTTCATAAGATTCTTAATATTTAAGCTTACATCTAGCTTCTATTCTTTAGAACAAAAAGTATTTGATAAATATTTGTGAGATGATTGAGAAGGTCTTCAAACACCTGGGGCTCCACATGGCTTATTCTCACCTTACTATTCTAAATTCATGGAAACTCTGTGTACTCACCAACGTAAATTAAAAGTAATTGTTAAAAAAAAAGAAAAACACAATTTCTTTTTGAGTCAGACTGCAGTATTTCCTGGGCTTGAAATATCTGGCAAACTCACAGATGCTGCTGCTACTGTTAGTTCACATAAAATCTTTTTATGGTATGTTAGTGAATGTTAGAAAACCATTTAAGTGAATATGTGTTTTTGTATTTTAGCTAAATCCCTATATTGCAATATGAAAATATAGCTTAGTTTCTGCATATATGACAAAATGTTTACAGGGCCTATCACTTCTTAATAATTGTTAAATGTGATCTTAACTGATTGCTATGAAATTCATAAAATGTACACCAACTTAAATTATAATGTTAATCTGCCCCCAAACAACCACAAATTCTATAGTATATGCTAGTAAGATTCATCAATGAAATTTATAAGTGTTTTTTGTGTGAAAATAGTAGCACTGTATGCTTTTTAAAAAATAATTAGAACCACATCTGGTTATACTCAGGACTTACTCTGGATATGTACTCAAAAATTATTTCTGAAGGTGATGGAGGAAAGTATCCCTCTGACTACATAATTGTATATTTTATTAGTGTCTAAATATTTTGCACAAGATGGTAGCTATATACTACATCTTATGAATATATTTCTAAACACATGTCTGTGTCTTTAATGGTACACTATCAGTATACATTCTTTGAAAAAATTATTTTCATGTAAATTTCCCCAAACCTAACCTTGTTCCAATCCTTAATTTCAGCAAGTTTTATTAGAAAAAATTGTTTTCATATTCTCAATGTTTTCCTAAAAGGAACTCATTGAATTCAATTACATGGTATTGTTAGTTTCAGCCTTACAGTTCCCCTGAACTACTTGTATTGCCCAGATCAAATTCCAATGTGAAATATCAGGCTTATCTGGTAACAAGGATGGGTGTAGATTAGCCAATTTGTGGAAAGAAACACTGCCTCCTGAAATTCTTTTGCACAATGACCCTTTGTGCACCTGTATTGTCTGCTTGTTGAGCTCTGAGGGAGCACAGAGGGGACCCTGCTCTTGAAGTGCTGTCAAAAACCCGCCACACCTGCGTTTCACAAGTGATGATCATTGAAACAGAAATTACTGGTTTTATAATTAAGCTTGATGAGTCATGATCATTGAATACTCAATTTCAGAGTGTATACTAACTCTGTAATAAATTCTGCTGAACTATTATGAAAGCTGCAATTGAGATACAGATATTTGAGAAGAAAAATTAAATTAAGCATCATATAAAATTGTCCTCTATCACAAAAGAATGTCAAATTTATAGTTGGTGCAATTGAATGTTTCTCTTGTTCTAAATATTAATACTACTTACACTGATGAAAGAGCATTGAAATGTTTACCAAATTGGATGTGATCATGTAGAGCAACAATTAATTCATTGTGACATACATTAAATTTGTGTAGGGATATTAAAAATACTTTGATGTAGAGACTGGATGTGTAGGTCAAGATTTGTCTGCATGTGTGAGCCTGTGTGGTTGATTCCTAACACTAAGCACAACAAAACTTTTGTGAAGTCTTTCTACAATTGTGATAAATTTTTCTAAATTTTTTATTTATTTATTTTTTATTATTATTTTTTATTTAAACACCTTGATTACATACATGATTGTGTTTGGGTTTCAGTCATGTAAAGAACACCATCCATCACCAGTGCAACATTCCCATCACCAATGTCCCAAGTCTCCTTCCTCCCCACCCGACCCCTGCCGGTACTCTAAACAGGCTCTCCATTTCCCTCATACATTCTCATTATTAGGACAGTTCAAAATGCAGTTATTTCTCTAACTAAACTCATCACTCTTTGTCGTGAGCTTCCTGAGGTGAGCTGGAACTTCCAGCTCTTTTCTCTTTTGTGTCTGAAAATTATTATTGCAAGAATGTCTTTCATTTTTCTTAAAACCCATAGATGAGTGAGACCATTCTGCATTTTTCTCCCTCTCTCTGACTTATTTCACTCAGCCTCTAAGGGAGGGGAGTCCTCCATGGATGAAACCTCACACTGGATCAAATCTTAGGCTCGAGCATGCAACAGAGAAGACAGTCCAGAGAGAAATGCTTGCTTCTGTGATATAGCACAGTTCTTAGTGTGATTTTTTCTTCTTGTTGCGATGGTGTTCTTTTCTTAGAAAGAGCGCATGGCCACGTAGGGAAGCGACGGGGCCGTGCTCTGCTGGAGCCTCTTTTTGGCCCACTCCCAAGAATTTCACGCAAGAGGACAGTAGACAGACATACACAGGTAGCACTCACAGTTTTTCACAGTTGGGCCCCACTGGGCAGGCATAGTTTTGTGGATTTTCCCAGCCTGGTGTCCAATTTTTCTACATTTTTAAAAAGTTTCTCTTTATTCTGATGATTTCAGACCCTAGAATTCCCTTTGAGAGTCATTATTATTGTTATGTTTATTGTGTAGATTGTTTCTTGAATGTTTAATCATTAAACTCATTTTAGCTTGCAAACTTAACTTTAAATGGAGACTATTTTTATTCTATTTTACAAATCTTTTGTCAATATTATGACTGCAGATTAATACTTTTAATGTTAAATTTTTGTTTGCACAATGAAATTTAGTTTTGTACTCATGAAAAAAATCTTAGACATGAATTAAAGGGTGGGACTGGAAAGATAGCATGGAAGCAAAGCATTTGCCTTGCATGCTAAAGGTCTATGGTTCGAATCCCTACATCCCATATGGTTCCCCGAGCCTGCCAGGAGCAATTTCTGAGTGTAGAGCCAGGAGCACTGCTGGGTGTGACCCAAAAACCAAAAAAAAAAAAAAAAAAAAGAATGAAAGGGCACTCTTTACTTCGTTTTCTATTTGACATATAGGTTTCAAACTTTATAGATAATTAGCTGATTATGTAATAAATCTTACCTATAAAATAGTAGGCAGAACATAGAAAGTCATTTCTAGGTTTGCTGAAATCAGTTTATGCAGATGGCAACACAGAAAACCTTATGCTAATTCCCTAGGTGAAATCATGATTTCCAAGACAAATCTTTAGAATCAAATTGTTTGACCAAAATAATACACTGTACATCTACAACTCCCACTTAGGACTGTATTATCTTTCTATAACCTCTAACAATTTATTTCCCTCCAGCCAAAAGAATATTGACACTGTAAAGTCTGAAAAGCTCAGTTACAGATTTACATTCATAAAGATGCAATTTGATATAGTGAAATTGAATAAATGAAAAAGCAGTTCTATTAATATGCTTCCCCACATCATAATACAAAGACTTATTTTGGAATAATTCTCTTCAAATTATCTGGTGAGCAAATGATTTCAGAAGACAAAATGGAAGAATTTGAACATTTAATGATTCTAATCAAGACTCTAGGATAGAGGTTTTAGTGCTAGGGATTTTAAAACTCTGAAAATCAATTTATCCCAGTAAACAGTAGAAAGCCTGAAAAATGAAAGAAAAGTCTGGCTCAAAATCAAGAAACAGACATGCTTAGATATTCTAAACCTGAAAGAAAATCTGCTGGTTGTAAATTCTAAGATTTGTATCACAAAGCTGTAGGATTTCAACTCATAATTTATCCTGTGCCAGATTTTGAACAGATTCTTTTTCATTTACAACAAAATTTTGGCAGGATTGAAGAATAAAAGTAGCTATTACTGTGAGTATTCAAACATATTTTGAATACACAGAATATATTATATTTGGTTGTATCTCCCTTCTTATGCACATAAATCACTTCATATTTTCTGTGTAATCATCAAAGTTTTGAAATTAATAAGCTAAAAGAGATCTACTAAACCAGTTTTAAGATATTTAATTTATTTTAATTGATGTCTTGCTTTGTGGATAAACATTTAATAAGTGAACAACTCAATGTCAAATGAGAAGCTTTGAGATTAATTGCGTCTGCATAAAATTAAATATATAATAACAAATGAAATATTGTGGAAGAAAATTTTTAATTAATTCAAAACACTTGTTTGAAACCCTACCTTTATAAAAGAATGCAGTTGTAAAAAAATGGCTACAGAGTTTCATATTTAATGGATAAAACAATTATGAAGTATTTCATAATATTAGTCCTTGAAAAATAATGAAGACACTGATCTAAGAAGTAATATGTTAATTGGATTTTTGTACTCATATTTGTAACTTTCAGTTATTTTTCAAACAATTAAATAATCAAATATTAAATGGAAGCTTTGAATAAATGTAAAATTCTATTTAATTATAAATGTTTTGCATTTTCTTTCTAAACATGTACATTATAATTATATATCTTACTCAATATAAATTCATACAACAAAATATCATTGGGTTTGAAAATAGGCTATATAAATGGCATTCTCATTTGTATGGAAATTTTACATGTAAAAAACTAAGTTCATATTTATACTGGGAATAGAAATACAATAAGTTTTCTCATTGCCATAATTTTGAAGTGTGTTATATTTGTTATTTCTTTATAGTATATTATTGTACAGAAATATTTTATAATCTCATTCTAAATGTTAACTATTTTGTAAATGTTCTCTTTGGGTATTATAGATAAACTGAAATCAGTATATTTAAAAACATGGAAAACTTGGTAATTTATTTCCATAATACATATTTAAAGAAAATTAAGTACAAAGAAGTTTCACATTGTATATATTAGAAAAAATGAACAGCGCTCTACAATTCTCCTAATTTAAACATTTGTTATCCATTTTAGAATTCTTGACCTCAAGTAAGCCATTCATCATACATAAACAAATATCAGTATCATCACCCTATAATTATTGAAAATAATGAGCTCAAGATCCATCAAATACATCAACTAAACTCTAATTAGCTTTTCACAATTTCTCTGCATTAACCACATATGAATTAGGTTCTGAAAAGCATTGAATTAGAGTATGTTTTACTTTATATTTCATAATACTTGCTGGATGTCTGAATATCAACAAGTTATTACAAAGAATGTTGATATGTACATTATGTAGAGAAAATATTATGGATCACCAGTTGATTGAAAATTTCAAAGAAATATTTTTATTTTATGGATCATTTTATAGGTGATAATTGCCAAGTGAATATCAGAAGACATTGATTATTTTAGCATCATATATATCAATTCGTATTTGATTGCTTCATGAACATTAACTTTTCAGAATTAAATTTAAACCTGTTAAATTTTCATATTTTCGGTACTTGTGTTCTGTTTCCTGGTCATTAACTTTTATTAAATTAACTTTTATTAAATTAAATCTAAAGTATTAAATCTAAAGTTGTTATTTTTCTATAATTATTGTGACTTGTGTTTTGTACCAGGGTATAAAACTTCTTTACTATTTGAATATTATATAAAATATTTTTGAAAATTTTATTTTTTTCTTTTTCTAGTAATATATTTAAACACCTTGATTATAAATATGATTGTAGTTGGGTTTTGGTCATGTAAAGAACACACCCCCTTCATTAGGGCAACATTCCTATCACCAATGTCCCAAATCTCCCTCCTCCCCATCCAAGCCCGCCTGTACTCTAAACAGGTTTTATACTTCCCTCACTCATTCACATTGTTATGATAGTTCTCAATGCAGTTATTTTTCTAACTGCACTCATCACTCTTTGTAGTGAGCTTCATGTCGTAAGTTAGATTGGTAAGTGCATTTAGAGTAGAGAAAGGAACACTGTGGCAACAATAGTTGGAAATGATCACTCTGGACAAGAACTGTGTGTTAAAAGTGGATAAAGTGATATGCAAGGTATTCCTTCATTAACAATAGGGCAAACAACAATGTCAAAAGAGATAAAGTGAGAGCAAGAGAGAGAAATAAAATACTTTTTCCAGATTTAGGCAGGGAAAGTGTTCATATGGGTAGGAGGGGAAGAGGGGATATTGTTAGCAGGATATGTGCTCTGGTGAAGGCCGATGTCCATTCTATGAGTGAATCACACTCATGAACTATTTTGTAGCCACAAGGCTTAAATAAACTAATTTAAAATATTCACATAATATTTAGCTACTTAACCCTATTATATATTTTAATATACTTATGAAAAATTTTAATGATTGCTGTGATTCTAATATATGGAGCCAATAAAACAAAAAATATCAAAAACTTAAATCAGCAAATTTATGAGTATGTTTAAATACCAATTTTATAACTGCTTGTTTATGTATGTTTCCCCAAATTTTCATAAATGATTCAGACAAGAAAATTAGCCACTTAAATTAAATTGCTATCTACTTCTATATATGTATAATATAGATCCATCTTTTATATTTTCACTTTTATATAGTTCTTAAATACTTCTTGGTTGATTTTCATTACCTTTACTTTATTGATAATTTTGTTACTTTATTTATGCAGCTGTTGTTTTCAATCATCTCAGTACATGTATACAATGAATATTTAAGAGCATACAGTTCATCATTGCATAAAAAACTGTCCTTTTCTGATTGTCATGGAAACTCACATTTGAACAATTTAACACTTCTGTTACATTTCTGAGTTTCAATGTTTTTTTCATCCTGAAACTTATTGCATTTGTGTTAGTTTAGTGATATTAAAATCTCTAAAGGGAATATAATGAATGTGAATATTCTCAGAGTAAATATAAGATATAGAAGAAGGAAGAAGGTGCACAAAAATTTTTTCTAACTAAACACTGTTGTAATATAAATATACTTTACATTTGAACATACATACTTGATAATAGAGAAGGTCTTGACTTATATTGCTACAAGAGGAAATTACCTTATTTTTTACTCAATCTTATATTTGGCTTTTTCCATTCAATTAGTTTTATTTTACATCTTTAGACCAAAGATGTGTACAGGAGATTCTGAAAATTTTACTATGCAGCTGAAATAAAATATGTAGTAGGTATTAAGAGATGCATGTGCTAGATTGTTGGATTAATCACTTCCCATCCCATTCAGTATACACCTTGTTAGTAATTAGTTGGAAACATCTTTGAATGTAGTTACCTTGGATTGGTGTTTAGATCACCTAATCCCACATCCAGGTGTGGTCTGTTCCTTCCTTATAAATACCTTGGGTTTTAGGAAAACTCTCTCTTGTATTTTTGGATTTCCCACTAAGTTTCCTGCTTCAAAGGAGCTGAAGGCTTAAGCATTGGGCCTCCTGAATCCGTTTCACTCTCTTTGGTTTTATGTGGTTTATTTCCTACATTGATGTTTGCTTCCAGACCTGTATCTCTCCAGTGTCCTGGCTTTAGAACCTGAAGCTTAATTTTAAATGATTTTTTTTGGGGGGGAGAAGCAAATTCAGGAATTTTAACTCATAAGCCTTCAGCTCCTAAGAAGGAGAAAACTCCTTGGGAAGTCTAAAAATGCAAGATAACTTTTTCTTGAAACCCAGAATGTTTATTAGGAAGACACAGGCCACGGCCGGAGGTAGGTTTAGGTGGTCTAAACAGCAATCCAAAGGGATACCTTAAAAGATATTTCCACCCAATGAATAACAAGGTATATATTAAGTGGGTGGAATCTGATGTGGAAGGATTATTTCCAGGCATAGTAACTACCTTTTTGAAAGCTCTTATTTAGGTCATTTAGGATTGGCTACAGCAATTACAAGCACTTCTGCAAAAATGTTTTGAGCTAATTTTTATCACTCACATAAGAACCCAATCTAGCCACCCAGGACAGATGGCTAAAGGCAATGAAACAGCTGATCATCTAGCCATTCCAATATTTAAGTCACCTGCAAAGCAACATACAGCACTGCATACAAATGCCTGTTATTTGCATGTCAACTATCATATTCCATGGTACAAGCCAGACAGATAGTCTATACATGTACTATTTGCACACCCTTGAATAAAAAAACATATGCAGTTAGGGCCAACTTCCAAGAGTTTCAGACTAATGAATTTTGGCAAATGGATATTACACATGTTGACTTAAAAAAAAAAACCTGGGGCCGGGCGGTGGCGCTAGAGAGAAGGTGCCTGCCTTGCCTGTGCTAGCCTTGGATGGACTGCGGTTCTATCCCCCGGCGTCCCATATGGTCCCCCAAGCCAGGAGCAACTTCTGAGCGCATAGCCAGGAGTAACCCCTGAGCGTTACCAGGTGTGGCTCAAAAAAACAAAACAAAAACAAAAACCTATATTCATGTAGTGTTGGTTACATATTTCCATTTTAAATGGAGAATTTCAATGACTGCTGAATAAGATAAGGCAGTTTGCACATTCATTCTAAAATGTTTTTGTGTTTTGGACATCCCCTAATCCATAAAGACAGACAATGGCCTGTCCTACATCAGTAAAACTTTTTAATTATTCAATAAAAAAAAACCTAACAAATCAAACATATCATTGGCATCTCTTATAATATGCAGGGACAAGTCATAGTGAAGGTGCTCACAGAACTATCAAAACTCAACTATTAAAATATAGAAAAAGAGGCGTGAACATTTTATATTTAACATTATCTTCCATCAAACTTTTTAAATTTACCCCAAGGAGAAAACTATAGCTTCAGAAAAACAATTTAAAGATGCTTAGGTACAAAAAATAATTAATTCACCTATATTGACAAATATGGATAATGAATGTATTGCTGGTAATTTCCTCATTCTTGGAAAGTGATATGCTTATGTTTCGACACTAGAGTTATGTCTGTCTGTAAAAACAATCATTTTGATACTGATGATACTAGAGTCTCCATTAAAGTTCTGAGTGTATCACATCCTTCATCTATTTATGATTCTCTACTCATGGAAAATACCAACATAATAAAAAAATCTTAATTCAAAGAATGACAGAATCTCTTAAAATAAGTGGACAAAAAGATATAATTTGTCTACTTAAATATAGTGGGATTAGTCATGAAAAGAGTAAGAAGAGTAAATATATTTTGCCTAAAATATAAAAACCAAAATTTTTAATACATGGATGTAAATGGAATCTATTATCTAAGTGAAATAAGTCAGAGGAAGTAAGTTAGACACAGAATAGTCTCATTTGTTAATGGTTTTAAGAAAAATTAAGGACTTTATTGTAATAATGCCCAAAGATAATAGAGATGAGAGCCAGAAGGACAGGCACACAATATGAAGTTCATTACAAAGAGTGGTCAGTGCAGTTAGGGAAATAACTACACTAACAACCATCATGACAATCTTAATGAGTGAGATAAGGAGAATGCCTGTCTCGAGTACAGGGAGGAGTTGGGAAGGAGAGAGGGAGGGAGGGCATTGGTGGTATGTATGTTGCCCTGGTGAAGGAGGGTGTTCTATTTATGAGTGAAACCCAACTACAATCATGATTGTAATTATAGTGCTTATAAATTTCATTTTTTATTAAAAAATAAAATGTAAAAACCAAGTTATAATAGTTCAAAATGCCCTTTGCTGCAGGAACAACACATCTTTGACTGCTTTTCATTCTGTTTTCATGGGCTGCATGCAAAGCAAACTTTCTGCCTACTATACTATCACTCAGGCCCCATTTCTTGCTATTTCTGTTGATACCCATTGATGTTTTGAAGCTGCTCTAGGCTCTTTTGTCTGGGATCACTCTTGGTGGTGCCAGTGATTGATCCGAGGTCTTACACCTGCAAGCAAGTGCTATAATATCTGTACTGTCAATTCCATCTTAGAAATAAAGAAAATAGCATTTTTTGACTACATCATATGTGCTTTATCCCCTTTTATTTAAAAAACATGGTTACAAAGTTGTTTACGATTTTCAATCTTACAATGTACAGCATTTTTTAAATCAAATCTATATAGGTAAGATAAGGGGCCAGAGAGATAGTATAGCAGTAGGGTATTTGCATGCAGCTGATCCAGGATGACATTGGTTCTAATCCCGGCATCCCATATGGTCTTCTGGGCCTGTCAGGAGCAATTTCTGAGTGCAGAGCCAGGAGTAATCACTGAGCACTGCTGGGTGTGACCCAAAAACCAAAAAAAAAAAAAAAAAAAAAGGTAAGATAAGATGAAAAATATATTTAATTCTAAAACAAATTTTATTTTGTTATATTACTATTTTAAACTGAGTCTATTAACTTAAATTTAGTAAGACATAAACACATATTTATAGAGCCCAGAAAATATTTTTTATTTTTGGTTTTGAATTTGGACTATATCCAGAGTGATCAGAGCTTAGTTGGTCTCTCTTTACAAGACAAGTGTCCTGCCCACTAAACTATTTCTCTGGTGTCAGAAAATTATATTTCCCCCCAAAATCAATAAATATTAAAACATTTCAAGTGAATTCAGTAAAATAATGCTGAAGAATTATTGTTACTCTTGTTTTTAATTGGGATTGCGTGGTGGGGTATTGAAAAATTAGTGCATCAACTAGGTAATTTTTCTTGCATGCTAGTGCCTAGTCTGATTCCTGGAATTGTTGGCTTGAGCACTCCCAGGAATAACACATAAGCAATTTTGTTTGTTTGGGGAACTCAGCACTGAAGATTCAGCACTGTTCAGAGATTATTCATTACTCTGCACTCAGAAATAACTCCTGGAGTTGTATAAGGACCACATGGAATACAAGGAATTGAACACAGATTAGTCACTTACAAAGCAAGTATCTTATTCACTGTATTATCTTTCCATTCTCACAACAATGTTCCCTTTGTTTTTGAACTTGAAAAAAAGTTTAAAATAAGAGCTAAGATTTTTTAAAAAATAAATTTAAAACATACTTTAACATTATCCATGCATCAGAGAAGAAATTTGAATGGCAAAAAAAAAAAAAAACTTATCTGTGTCTTACACCTTAAAAAATGTTAACAGAAAATTGGGAGTATGTTGCAGAAATTGTTTTTTAATTCTACCGTATTTATTTTTGTTTGGTTTTGGTCACACCAAGTGACCTAAGGGGTTACTCCTAGATCTAGGGTAAGAAGTTACCCCTGATAGAGCTCAGGGGATAAACTAGGATGCTGGAAATCCATTCCAGGTCTGCTGTATGCCAGGCTTATGACCTATCTGATGTACTATTTTCCCAGTCTCAATTGTGCTTTCGTTAATAGTTATTTTAGAAAACAATTTTGAATCCATGACATATATGTCCTTCTTGAGAAAGCAGAACAAAAGTAAGTTGAGTTAAAACAGATAGATCTATAAATGTAAGTGCAAAGCATCTAATTTCTTTGACAAAAATCTAAAGGACATGGACTAGATAAAAGTTACTTATCCTTGACAACTGATATTATAATAATTTCACATCAACATGTATTTAAAATAACAAATGTAGATTCAGATTTGTGTATCTACAAAATTTGATACAAGTACGTGTTAAGTATACAGTAAGCTCTTTAGAAATCTAGATTAAAAACATGAAGTAATCTCATGACCTTGAGTTAAGTGATGAAATTTTAAGTGATGCTAAATGTTTTATCATGAAAAAAATTGATAAGTTGTACTTTATTAAAGTTAAATTATTTACAATAAACACTTAAAACCGAGAATGAAAAGACAATCTCAGAGATGAAATATTTTTAAACCATTTATCTGATAATGTGTGCCTATATTATACCTAAGGAGCACTTAAAACACAAGAGTAAGTAACAGTCATTTTTAAAATAATCAATAGCCAAAGAGTCACCTTATAAAAAATATTGAGGTAATAGTATGATGGTACGACTAGCTTTGCATGTAATCAATCCAAGTTTGATCCTTAGCGTCCCATATGGTCCCCAGTGCAATACCAAGAGTGACTCATGAGTTCAGAATAATAAGAAGTATTATTATAAAATAATATATAATGTATATTATGTAACATAATAATTATATTATTATTATAAGAAGTAATCTAGATAATTTTCAGGTAATTTTCTCCTAGTAAACAGCAAACAAACAAATAAATAAAATATACATGTGAGAACTACATTAAAAGATGCTAAAATATTTGGTAATTGGGGAAAATAAAATGGAAACAATAATGATGTATCACTGCACAAAATATCAAAAACCAATCAAGCAAAAACAAACAAAATAAAATTTTACCAGAATCAGTTTGTCAAGTCGAAGTTTCATTCATTGCTTGTGACTATACAAAATGGTAGGACAGATCTAAGATATATTTTAGCCATAGTTACAAAATAACCTAGTCATACCTACAGAGACTTTAGTTTATGTACTGAATTTAGAAATGCATTCCTATTGCAATAAACTACAAATGCATAGATATTGAAATAATTCAGGATTTTTATTTATTCATATCAAAAATAAATATATTTTCATCATTCTACCACTTGAACCTATGTTGTTTAATCAACCCAAATTAATTGTTTTTTGTTTTTGGTTTTTGGGCCACACCCGGTAACGCTCAGGGGTTACTCCTGGCTATGTGCTCAGAAGTTGCTCCTGGCTTGGGGGACCATATGGGACACCGGGGGATCGAACCGCGGTCCGTCCAAGGCTAGCGCAGGCAAGGCAGGCACCTTACCTTTAGCGCCACCGCCCGGCCCCAACCCAAATTAATTGGTACTTAGGGATTCAATCTAAAATTATAATCTCAGAAAAACTGTAATATTACTATTTTGAGCAGCTCTCTGTGACAAAAACAGAAATGATCTTTGTTTACTTCAATAGGATAATAAATTGACAAACTGTTTACAATTATTCAACTTAATGCTATGTATACTAATACTTTGTAATGAATACATCTCATGAGTTTCAAATGTCTTTTCATTGAACAAAGAGTGTCTAAAATGTTACATAATTTATAATTCCATTTTTATGACATTCTATGAAAATTTTAATTATGGAAATGGTGATAGATCAATGTTTCCCAGGAGAGGTAAGGAGGGAACAGTTAATAAAGTCGATGATTTTCTTTCTAAGATTTGTAACTTATTTCATATAATTCCCAGAGATTTGGAAACTAATGCTGCACACTTAGGTTAACGGTAAACTAGACAAAGAAACCAGTGGCACTCATAATATAACAAGAATTTAGTGGCAAGACTTGATGTTGGTGTTAGCAATTGTTAGCAAGAAAATCTCTGCACTTTTCACTAAACCTTAAATTTATTTTAGGCCCAATACTAAATTCAAGCAGTACTGCACAGAAGAATTTAACACTATACTTTATTAGTTTAATTTAGATTAAATAAATTTAACATCAGAGCTATAGCTTTGATTTGCACCTGCAAACAGACAAGTCAACAGTAGATTTCTGAGAACAGTTTAATATGCATAACTTGTCTCAAACCTCTGAACAGAATTAACTGCTACACTTACTCATGGAGTCTAGGAGTGGGCTTTTTAAGGTTCTTTGATAGAATGATATTTTCTTTTTTTTTTCTAAAAGTAGAGAAATCTAGGAGCCAGAGCGGTGGTGCAAGTGATAAGGCGTCTGCCTTGAATGTGGCTAACCTAGGACTGACCCCAGTTCAATCCCCTAGTGTCCCATTTGGTCCCCCAAGCCAGGAGCAATTTTTGAGCTCATAGCAAGGAGTAACCTCTGAGCATCACTGGGTGTGGCGCAAAACCAAGCACACACAAAAAAATGTAGAGAATCTAAACTTGTCTACTTGTTTGTATTAATCATAAATACATATATGTATGTGACTAGATACCATAATGTGCATGTATGTATAACATATATGTATATATCACACATATATAGTGATTTGGCTACATAAAATCAATATACGTATTCTCAGAATGCCAAGGCAAGAAACATGTAATATAATGTTCCGTACTATTAATGAAAGAGTCACAACTGATCCCTATGAGACAGAGTGAATTGATTTTTCTTAAACAAGCTCAGTGCATATAACAAGAAAACAAATGCTTTTGTCTGATCAGAGGTAATTTTAAAAGGTGTTGTTTCTCAGGAACCACTTTAGTTTCTTATTTAATAATTCTATTTGGAGTCTAAAAGTCTGAATACTTGACAATAATATGCCTACAGGCATTTCTGAAGCAATCAACCTATATATTTCATTAATTAACATTCAGGATTACAGAGGTGGTGCATACCTAAATATTAAATCACCTTTTATTTACACCTCAAGATGAATAATATATAGAAATGTTTAATCATCTCCAAACTTTCTATTTCAGTGTCCTTGAATTTAATCTATCTTTCTATCACTCTTAATTGCTTTCTGTCACTACAGTTCGGCTATTATTAGAAAGGAATTATAGTACAAGCACAATAGCTCTACTTTCATTTAGACAATTACAAAGAAATTCATCTATGGTGTTGTATGTATCCATGTTGTATTTCTGTCAGTGACAGAATGTTTAATTTTATGGGTGTTCATAATTTGTTAACTATTCACTCATAATTCATTCACAAATTTGTGTACATCTGAGTTTTTCACTTATTTTGACAATTCTATCTACATATTTATGAGTATTACAAGTGAATTTTAATGAGGACATGTGTCTTCAATTTTCTTGATCACATCAATGTTCATAAAGTAACCATATATTATAAAAATTGTCAGGTTGCATTCCAAAATTATGCCATTTTTAACTTTGATCAGAGTGATGTGTGACAAATTCTTTCATATAAAAGTCTTAACCAAAACACAAGTTTTCCAGCCATTTTTATTTCAGTTATTCTAGTTATAGTTGTGTCAAATGCTTTAATTTACATTTTTCTACTGGTTAACAATTATGTGAGTCTTTGCATATTATTTTATACTTACTTTATGTTGGAGAGGCATACAAAATAGTGCTCAAGGATCACTCTTGATTCTGAGCTTAGGAATCACTCTGAAGACCAGGGGAACATTATATGGTACCAGTGATGAAATCCAAGTCATCTGCATGCAAGACAAATATCCTATGCATTGGGTTATCTCTTTGGTCCCTAGCAGGCTCAGGGGACTATATAGGATATTGAGAATTGAAACTGGTCCCATCCCTTGTAAGCCACATACAAGGCAAAAGCCATATCACTGTGCTATCATTCTGGCACAAGATATTTATTTAATAAAAAAAAAACTCATAGAATACATCACTTTTATTTTCTCTTTAATGATGTCCTTCAAAAAATAAATGTTAATTACATTTTGATATTTTAAATGTATACTAAATGATGATAACTGTTATTGTCCATTGATAATGTTAATTACATTTGATACTGATCAATATATTAGTATCACTTTTGGTAATTGTTATCTTTGCCTAAAATAAGTAAATTTGTTTGGTTTTTTTTTGTAATTTTTATAGTATAATTTCATAATTAACTTTTGTAAATGATGCAAAAAAGAGAAGTTTTCTATTTTTATTCTTGCTTAAGTTTAATAACAATATCTTTCACTGTTAAAAATATTCTTTATTCTGAACTAATTTATTTCTTTTGTCAAATATCCACTCAGTCATCTGTGTTTGGATATATGTATTTCTGGACTCAGCTTTATTGCATATTGATATGTATTACATTAAGTCTATAAGGCACTATTCATTGTTTACAATGGACACCTTTTTAATTAAATAGTTTTTCAATTAATTTATTTTCACAATTGTGCTGGCATCTAAGTCATATGCCTTTACATGTAAATTTTTTTTCTCAGTCTATTGATCTCTTTTAAAAATTGTCTACATGGGGCTGGAGTAATATCACAGCTGTAGGGTGTTTGCCTTTCATGTAGCTGACCAGGGTTCAATCCTAGGCATCCCATATGAACCCCAACCCTGCCAGAAGTGATTTCTGAGCTCAGTTAGGAGTAAGCCCTAAGCCTTGCTGGGGATGTAGACAGAAAAGTAAAAAAAAATTAGAAAGTAACCCCTAAGCATTGCTGAGGTGTGGCCCAAAATAAAAACAAACAAGTAAACAAACAAGTCTACTGAAAATTTTATTTGGAATGTATTGAATTGATAACTTTTTTTTAGAAAGACTTAAAACTGAATGTTAGAGTCGTAGATAATATGGAAGCTAGGCTGGATATAAAAACAATTCAGTTTTAATGTTTGTTACTAAATAGTCCCCAGAGAATTGTCAGCTAGAGAACAGGAGGTCCTCGAGCACAATGAGATATGCTACAAGCATCACTGGACTTGTTGGTATAGTCCTAAGTACCACACACTCGAATAGTGACAATGTCTGGCACCCTGGCAATGAGCTGTTGGCTGATTGCCTGAGAATCTCCTATGGTGAGTGGATTGTATCTGACTCTTTTTTTTTTTGTATTTATTTTTAATTAATATATTTTTCTTTTTTTCATCTTTATTTGAACATCTTGATTACATAAATGATTGTGATTAGGTTTCAGTCATATAAAGAACACCCCCTTCACCAGTGCAACATTCCCACCACCAATGTTCCCAATCTCCCTCCATTCCACCCCACCCCCACCTATGCTCCAGACAGGCTTTCCAGTTCCCTCATTCATTCACTTGATTATGGTAGTTCTCTGTGTAGTTATTTCTATAGCTGTACTCACCACTCTTTGTGGTGAGCTTCAGGGAGTGAGCTGGTGTTCCAGCCCTCCTCTCATTGTCTCTGAGGATTGTTACAAAAAATGACTTTTATTTTTCTTAAAACCCATAGATGAGTGAGACTGTTCTGCGACTCTCTCTCCCTCTGACTTATTTCACTCAGAATGATAGATTCCATGTACACCCATGTATAGGAAAATTTCATGACTTCATCTCTCCTGACGGCTGCATAATATTTCATTGTGTATATATACCACAGTTTCTTTAGCCATTTGTCTGTTGAAGGGCATCTTGGTTGTTTCCAGAGCCTGGCTATTGTGAATAGTGCTGCAATAAATATAGGTGTGAGAAAGGGGTTTTTGTATTGTATTCTTGTGTTCTTAGGGTATATCCCTAGGAGTGGAATAGCTGGTCGAATGGGAGCTCAATTTCTAAATTTTGAAGGAATCTCCATTTCGCTTTCCATAGAGGCTGTACTAGGCAGCAATTCCACCAGCAGTGGATAAGAGTTCCTTTCTCTCCACATCCCTGCCAGCAATGATTGTTCTCATTCTTTATGATGTGCACCAACCTCTGCGGTGTGAGGTGGTATCCCATCATTGTTTTGATTTGCATCTCCCTGATTATTAGCGATGAGGAGCATTTTTTCATGAGCCTTTTGGCCATTTGTATTTCTTTTTCATCAAAGTGTCTGTTCATTTTTCTCCCCATTTTTTGATGGGATTAGATGCTTTTTTCTTGTAAAGTTCTGTCAGTGCCCTGTATATTTTGGATATTAGCCCCTTATCTGAAGGGTGTTGGGTGAATAGTTTCTCCCACTCGGTTGGTGACTCTTGTATCCTGGGCACTATTTCTTTTGAGGTGCAGAAGCTTCTCAATTTAATGTATTCCCATATGTTGATCTCTGCTTCCACTTGTTTGGAAAGTGCAGTTTCCTCCTTGAAGATGCCTTTAGTCTCAATGTCATGGAATGTTCTACTGATATGTTGTTCTATATACCTTATGGTATCAGGTCTGATATCAAGGTCTTTAATCCATTTGGATTTTACCTTCTTGCTATAGCAATCAGGCAAGAAAAATATATCAAAGGAATCCAGATAGGAAAGGGAGAAGTCAAGCTCTCATTGTTTGCAGATGACATGATACTCTACTTAGAAAACCCTAAAGACTTTACCAAAAAGCTTCTAGAAACAATATATTCCTATAGCAAGGTGGCAGGCTACAAAATCAACCTACAGAAATAAATGGCCTTTTTATACACCAATAATGATAGAAAAGAGATGGAAATCAGGAAGGCAATCCCATTCACAATAGTGGCACACAAACTGAAATATCTTGGAGTCAACTTGACCAAAGATATGAAGGACCTATACAAAGAAAACTATAAAGCCCTGCCCCAAGAAATGAGAGAGGACACATGGAAATGAAAACACATACTCTGCTCATAGATTAGCAGGATTAACATCATTAAAATGGCAATACTCCCCAAAGCATTATACAAATTTAATGCGATCCCCTTAAAAATACCCATGACATTCTTCAAAGAAGTGGGTCAAACACTTATGATGTTCATCTGAAACAATAAACACCCTCGAATAGCTAAAGCACTCCTAGGGAAAAGGAAAATGGGAGGCATTATTTTCCCCAACTTCAAACTGTACTACAAAGCAATAGTTATCAAAACAGCATGGTATTGAAATAAAGACAGACCCTCAGATCAGTGGAATAGGCTTGAGTTCTTAGAGAACATTTCCCAGACATACAGTTACCTAATTTTTGACAAAGGAGCAAGAAATCCTAAGTGGAGCAGGGAAAATCTCTTCAACAAGTGGTGCTGGCAGAACTGGTTAGCCACTTGCAAAAAAGCAAACATAGACCCCCAGTTAACATCATGCACGAATGTATCTGACTCTTGAATGAGGCCTTTCTGTGTTGCTTCTGTTTATCTTTTTTAATTTTCTGCCTCCTCTAACTGTTCACCAAAAACTATGCCAGAGCAGTATTGCAAACGGTAAGGTGTCTTCCTTGCCTGCGCTTGCCTAGGACAGACTGCAGTTTGATCCCCTGGCATCCCATATGGCCCCTCAAGCCAGGAGAAATTTCTGAGCGGATAGCCAGGAATAACCCCTGAGTGTCACCAGTTGTGGCCCAAGAACCAAATAAATAAATAAATAAATAAATTAATTAATTAATAAATAAAACCAAAAGAAAAAAAACTATGCCTGGACAATGTTTTCCTTTTCTGAAAAAATATTGCTTTAAATTGTTATGATTTCATCCCTAAAATATTGGCAGAAATATTTTTTAAAAAATCCTAGTATATTTTTCTTGTGGGATCTTAACCACATTCTAATTTATTTAGTTTGATATATCCCACCAATTTACCATGATCTTTTTTATTGATGTCTATAGATAACTAATACAGAATTATTTTCTGTAGAAAAATTGACTTTTGCGGGGCCGGAGAGATGGCATGGAGGTAAGGCATTTGCCTTTCATGCAGAAGGTCATCAGTTCAAATCCCGGCATCCCATATGATCCCCTGTGCCTGCCAGGACCAATTTCTGAGCATGGATCCATGAATAACCCCTGAGCACTGCCGGGTGTTACCCAAAAACCACAAAAAAAATTTTTGACTTTTGCATGTTTAAGGTTATATTTCTATATGTAGAGATTTAAGGTTATTTCTTAAATTATTTAATTATTGTCCACTACTAACATTGTGTTGCCATTATTTTTTTTCTAGAACTGTCTCTTGGGTTCTTCATGTGTTTGTTTCACATAATGACTATGCCTAAAGTTACTTTCTACATAGATAATTTCCTTTTACTTGTAGGTTAAAAATAAGATTTCTGGAGATTACAGTAGATATGGTTTCAAATATTTTTAGGAAATATAATGTCTAATTTATATTATTGCAAGTTGTCAGAATAATTAAAAACATGTGTCCAAAGGTATTGACCTGCTATATAATATTAGATAAATAAAGATAAAATAACATTCTGCTTTTCAATGAATTCACCTTCTGGGATAGAATGAAAAGACAGTGAATTGGCAACTTTTATCACAATAATTGAGCACAAGTTAAAAACCAGATGTCAGTCAGTTATAATGAGACTTTTGTTTTGTCAATGACCATGATTTTATTAGAAAATAAAAATGGTTCTGATATTTTAAAACAGATCATATTTCTTAAAACTAATAGTGCTAAATGTATATGACTTAAGTGCTACTTATAGTTAAATCTCAGTAATATCTGGGATAGTTGAATTCACAGAAGCAGTCTAGAAATTTAGTGAGCAGGGCCTGAGGTGAGATGAATGGTAGTCATGGGGGAGAAACCCCATTATGGATAATGAACAAATGTCAGGGACCTAGTATACAACAAACTAATGAGACAATAAAACTGTAATCAAAATTTACTAATCACTCATTTTGTTTTAATACTAAATAATCATGTGAGATAATCAATGTATTAATCATCTTAGATGTGTTCCTTATAATATATACAAAAATGAAAATTTTCATTGAGCACTATAATTTTGTAAGAAATATTTACCTTATTGATAAAAATGGAAAAGAAATAGGGATTAGAGATCTAATACAGAAAGTAAGGCACCGCTTTGTTTTGAAATACTTAATTCAGTTGAACATCCCAAGATGTTAGTAGTCACAAAGAATGTGAAGATATTGCAGGAGTTAGTACATATGTGTCAAGTAAGTCCTCCTGGGAACCACAATGTTCCTTGCAGGGCCTGAGCATCTATTTTCAGACCCTGAGGTCCCCCTTAATTTAGATCCTGAGCAGCAGAATCATATAGTTGAAGCCTAGCATTAACCCCTTGTCCCATTGACCAAGTAAAACTAATCAGTTATAGGCCCTGTAACCTCTGTCAATTGGAGATGTTAAAATAATATTTAATTATTATAGGGGCCGAAGTGGTGACACAGAAGTAGGGCATTTGCCTTGCACCCAGCTGACTTAGGACAGACAGGGTTCAATCCCCGGCTTCCCATATGATCCCCCAAGCCAGGAATGATTTCTGTGCCCATAGCCAGTAGTAACCTCTGAGGTTCACTGGGTATGGCCCCCCAAAATATATAATTATTATATGTATACGAATTGTATACATATGTATATTGTATTGTATACAAATGTATGCAAATTAAGTTATACTTATAAAATTTTTATTGAAACTTTAAGACTATTTTTACATTTATTAATGTATTATTTCAAACTTTACATGAGTGAACAGGGCGAAATTTATAAAACAACTTTATGTCCGCTTGCAATCCTAAGAAGTACATTTCTATTGGCAGTGAATGTATTTTGCCCCAAACAGATGGGCATCCTGTGGCAGCACAGCAAATGTTAGACCTAATTGACAAGGGCAACAATCTACGTGGTAAGAGACTTACAATTCTTCTAAATCTTGTCTTTGCAGTCTTTGTTTTTGTGTCTTGGGCATCACATAAAGCATAGACTTTAAACCCATGTGCTTATACTTTCTGCACCACAACTCAGAATGCTGACAGTTGGGTGAACACCTGACTTAAAATAGCATCATCTTAATCACTTGCAGATAGATAAATAGTAGATGCACAGACATAAATCTTCGAATACAATGTCATGCTTGAAGAAATAGCATTTATGGTTGCCCTTAGCAACCAAGCTAGTTTATTTTCCTCCTTTCAGGTACAAGCGATTTATCTGCTCAAGTAGAAGTTTCCTATTTTTCAAGTTGCTGCTCCCACTCGTTCACATAACTTTTCTTACACATCAGTGTTCTCTTATGATCTGCGTCGCACCAGATGTTGTCTAAAAAAACTACAATAGCATATGATAATTTTAATAATTTTCTTCATGTTCCATTAATTTTGAATTGTTACATTATTATAGAAATAATACACTTGTTTTATACATTTATTTTCAATTTAATGGATTTGTATCAAATATTTAGTAGGTTGGGTGACTACTTAACTAATCAAATAATTAACACAGGAAAACAAATGCTGATACTTAAAAGGAAATGTAAAAATAAAAACTTATTTATTTATTATTTATTTTCTTTGCTTGGAAAGTACATGAGCTCAGCTATAGCAATAGTAATGCATGTAGTACTATATTCAATCTCCAGTATTCCATAGGATTTTGTCCTCTGAATCCTCTGGAAGTTATTTCTTAGTGCAAAGCCTAGAGAAAGTCTTGAGCAAAACCAAATGCAGACAAAAACAACAAACAACAACAATAACAAAAATAATATAAACACACACATAAACCTTGATATCTTGATATGCTTCCTCAAAAAAAGCAAAACCACACATTTTCATGTGATTTATCGATTTTAAATTTGTATATTTATTCAAAGAAATTAGAAATACAAATCTAAAAGCTATATTTCAACTTTATTAAAACATAAATTATAATAACTGAACTGAAAGAAACCTTTGTGTCCGGTGGTATAATGATTAATTGATAAAATATAATTAAAAAGTCTATGAGCACCTTTATATAATCATAATAAAATATTAAAATAGAAATAGAAATATTTGCATTTAACTGTAGCTCAGATATCCTAAAACGATTAATCATTTTTTGTTTTTGTTTTTGGACCACACTGTTGATTCTGAAGGGTTACTCTTGCCTAAGCATTCAGAAATCTCTCCTGGCTTGGGGGGCACCATATGGGACACCGGGGTCAAACCACGGTCCATTCTAGGTTAGCACTTGCAAGGCAGATGCCTTATCTCTAGACCACCACTCCAGCCCCCAAATCACCTTATTATTAATACTGTTAGTAGTAGGGTTTTATTCACATAAATTTCAGAACACCACATGGTCCAGCAGACTTTCTATTCCCATTGCCCAATACCCCTCACCTATTCTGTATTCTGTATTTTGTATTCCTACTCACTACTTCTCTTTTTATATTACTTACTCTTCTTGATATTTCTTCCAGTACATATCAATTGATTATAAAAATAGTCCATTCTGTCTCTTATAACCTATTTTAAGCATTAAGTCTGATATTAGCATGTTATTAGTCTTAAGTCTGATATAAGTTATCTGATATTAGTATGGCTCCCCCAGCTTTCTTAAGGAGTTGTTTGCTTAAATTATTGTATTCCAACCTTTGACTTTGAGCCTTCGTTTGCTCTATTTAAATGTGATTTATCAGGCAGCAAAATGTAGTATTAAATTTTACCACTCTGTGTCTTTTTATAATTGACTTATTTAGCAACATAGTTAAAAAAATGGTTCATTTGGGGGTTTCGGTCATACAATATAAACCGTCTTTCACCAGTTCCACCCTTCCTATCACTGATATCTTCCATTCCCCTCTCACTCCGTCCAACCTCTCACCCTTGCCTTGTTCTACGGCAGGCAAATTGTCTCTCTCTTTCTCTTTCTCTCTCTCATTCACTCACTCTTTCTCTCTCCCTGACCTTTTTGACTCATTGGGTTTCACTATTGTTAATGGAGAAGTGACTTGCCTGTTAGTTTGTCCCCTTTCAGTGCTGAGATCTTTCACAGATTGATTACTTTCAACTGTCATAGTTCTAGTAGAGCCTTCCCTACATATATGAGCTGCACTTTTTTGAGACTTTTCTACCCTGGGCTGTAACTACTAAACTTTCTCTTTTGTCTCTGAGTATTAGTACCATACTATTTATTATTTTTCTTATATCCCATTAGAGAGAGTTTATTCTATATCTAGTCCTTTCCCTCTGGCACATTTCATTCAACATAGTAGTCTCCATGTTCATCCTTCCATGTATAAGCAAACTTCATGACTTAATTTTCTAATGGTTGCATAGCATTCCATTGTGTACCACAGTTTTTTTAGCCACTCCGCTATTGTAAGTACCTTGGTTGTTTCCAGATTCTGGCTATTGTAAATGCCTATGATCATCATAGGCATGCAGAGAGCATTTTTATATTCTGTTTTTTTGTTCCTTGGAAACATTTCTGAGAGTATTATTGCTTTATCATATGGAAGCTCAATTTATACCTTTTTGAGGAATTTCATATTGTTTTCCAAAAAGGCTGAATTTCACCAGCAGTGAATGAACATCTCTTTCTTCCTACATCCATACCAGCACTAATTGTTCTTATTTTTCTGTGATATATGCTAGCTTCTGTAGTGTGTAAAGATACCTCATTGTTGTTTTGCTTTGCAATTCTCTGATGACTAGCTATGAGGAGCATTGTTTCATGGGTCCTTAGTGGCCTTTCTTCAAACCTGAAGGAAAGTCTGGCTAGGGATCGGAAAGGTGGTACAAGCTGGAAGGAAATAAGTAAGGTACGAAAGGAAATATTCTTTTAGGAGTTTTCTCTACAGATCACTTTCTTTCTAACACTTTTAGTGTTCATATCACAATATGATGTGAACTTACTTCTTCAACCATTCCCTTGGGACCTAAGACAATCCATCAATGTCCTAACTTCAAGAAGTATGCTGCTAAGGGATAAAGAAGTGGATGTTTTGTATATAGGGTATCTTTAAGATCAGACTATATTAAAAGGGTCCCCCAAATGATAATGCAGTTCACTTAGTAGGTCAAAGAAATGAAACAAAAGTAGTAAAGCACAAGGACTGGTGATGGCACAAGCGGTAGTTAATCTACCATGCACGCGCTAACCTAGAACAGACTGCTGTTCCATCCTCCAGTGTCCAATATCATCCCCCAAGCCAGGAGCGATTTCTGAGCGCATAGCCAGGAGTAACCCCTGAGTGTCACCAGGTGTGACCCCAAAACCAAAAAAAAAAAAAAAAAAAGAAAGAAAGTCTGGCTAGGTGAATTATTCTTGGCAAGTTATTCAGTTTATTGATTTTTTTTTCACTCTACCCCATCATTAACTTCGAGCCTAGAGCCTGGAGCGTTGCTTGTGGTAAACCTTTCATAAATCTTAAGGATGCTTCTTTGAATATAATTTCTCTTTTTGATCTTGATGCTTCAAATATTCTATATCTTTAGTTTTCATCCTGATTAATCAATCATGATGAAATAATCAATCACAATTAATCAAATAATTTAATTGATTATCAGAGTAAATGGTTCTGATTAAACTTTTTAAGAGGTGAGAAGTACATTAGATTCTAGAAGAGGATCAAGGTCATATCTGGGTTGCTGGCTACTTCAACATTTTTATCATTCTTCATTGCAAACTTCCTTCATGGTCAATGATTAATGATGCCAATTGATAATCTAGGGTGAAATTATGTGGAGAGAGGAGTAAGGCAGCAACCCCAGGAGGAAATCTGCAGCATTTTATACTCATCTTCATCACCCCAGGTTGTCTGGGATGATAGTCTTATGAGTTTTAAAAATTGGTGTGCTATTGTCAAACAAGCAATTGGATATAAAACTGTAGGTTATATTTCACTTCATATTTTATAGGACATTTATTAATTGAACATTTAAATATTTACTGCAAATAGTTAATAGGATTAAAAGAAGACTGGCAAAGAGCATCCTCTGAAAATGTCTGACTTCAATATTTGTAGTGTGATCACTTTTAAGTTAAATTATTCTAAAATATTTTATTGATTTAATTATTTCATTAAATCATTAATTTATTATTTAATAATTTATTGATTTAATTATTTCATATTTGAGACCAAAATAATCTATCATGTCATGATAGTTGTACAATGGTACCTGCAGCAAAAAGTTTTAGAGATGTTATCAATTTAGAAGAATAGATAATACCTAGGGCTAAAATTATATTAGTAGAAAACAGTATATACATAATTAAATAATAACAAATTACAAAATGATTTTACTGTTGTCTAGAATAAAAGGATTTTACAGCAATGGCTCACATATATACTTAATGTTAACAATTGCATTGTTTTTGAAGGATTGAGGGGAAAAGCTTCAGTGATTTGGACTCCCAAATAGCGATCAGCGGACAGTAAATTACTGCTTAAAATAACTCAAAAAATGAGCTATGGGTTATCTACTAGGATTCAAGGCAGTGCTTGGGGTCCCGCAAGTTACTTTTGAAGGGGTGGAAGACAAATTCTCAATCCTGGTGGTCCAAAATTATAAATCAGAACTATAGTTAATAAAGAATAAAATTCATGGCTAGGGAGATAGTAAAGAAATAAAAGTGCTTGTATTTCAGACAAGTTACCCAATTCTACCTCATGTTGCATACTGTTGCCCAGCATACCAGGAGTGATCTCTGAGCACAAACAGAGTAAGGCCTGAGTACTTCTAAGTGGAGATCAAAAGCTAAAAAGAAAACAAAGGCAAAGAAATTAAAATTTTGTATTTAGGGGCCGGGAAGGTGGCGCTAGAGGTAAGGTGTCTGCCTTGCAAGCGCTAGTGTAGAATGGACCGTGGTTCAATCCCCTGGCGTCCCATATAGTCCCCCCAAGCCAGGGGCGATTTCTGAGCGCATAGCCAGGAATAACCCCTGAGCGTCAAAAGGATGTGGCTCAAAAAAAAATCGTATATAAATATATAATATCCATATATAATAAAAATCTATCAATACATACACATTGATAACAGAATTTTTGTGGAGTAACTTATTTTGGCAAAAACACAAAATCTTATTCTATAATTTCCAACTTAAACAGAAGTAAGACATGCTTGATAGATTAAATAATTCCCTCCTGATGTAAGAAAATTAGAAATGAAATTACAAAGTTAGATCCATGTGATTCTAATTTTCAAACCAAAATACTTTTTCATTTTATTTTTTTATTAAAGTGATTTTTAGCAATTTGATAATCTAAGTTAAGCTGGCTCCAGGCAAGCTTACTGATGTAAGATTTTCTATAAAATCATCCTCAAGGTGATTAGTTTAGTTTGCATTCTTTTTCACAGTTTTAATACATTTCATCTCAATAAAGGTTGAGTGTTTATAAAGTCAGAAATGTCCAATATGCATATATAAGAATAACAATATTTGAGTTCTTAATGAAGTATTCTTATATTATAATCTTTTAAATATCTTTATCATAATTTCTCTAATAATATTAAAATAATCATCGTTTTTGTGTAAAGGAGTGAAATGGAAGCACCTATATTAACTTTGGGAGTCAGATGTCTGATGGTAAAGGGATACTCCCAAATAAACACTGAGAATTATTTCCTTAAATTAATCAAATAGGTAAGTGCTATTGCTCATTTCTTCCCATTGGAAACATAATATACAACTGAAATGGTTCTCCTTTACCCTCCCCAACAGGACACATCTCCATAGAAAAAAGATTTTGTGGATAGTAATGTCTTTTCTTTTTATTATTTTAATTTTGACCAAAGTGGATTACAAATCTTTCACAGTAATATTTTAGGTACATAGCGACATTGAATCAGGGGCATTCCCGCCACCAATGTTGTCCTCTCTCCACCTCTGTTCCCATAACCCCATAACCCCCTCCTGTACCCACCCCCCCCCCGGCTGCTTTATATAAGTGGTCCCCTCTGTGTCTATCATGTTGTAGATGGGGTATCAATTGTTTTGTTGTGGTCTTTGGATTTGGTGTTTAAGTTCGATTATTTTTTTTTTTATTTCTCCTTAATGTTCTTAAGACTGTTTGGTCTTGGTACCCTCCATTATTTCCGCCTAATTTGTGAGGCAGAACAAGATGGTTCAAGTTATGTGGTTCTGTTTGAAGAAAAGAAAAAAAAAATTAAAATGGGGCAAAAATCAAACACACACACACACACACAAAAACAAACAAACAAAAATAACAAAACCAAAAAATTTAAATTTGTGCTTCTTTTTTTTTTTTTTCCTCTTGCATAAGCACAGTAAATATTGGGGAGATTAGAAAGGGAATTCCCAGGAGCCGGAGAGATAGCATGGAAGTTTGCAGAAGGACGGTGGTTCGAATCCAGGTATCCAATATGGTTCTCCGAGCCTGCCAGGAGCGATTACTGAGTGTAGAGCCAGGAGTAACCTGCCAGTTGTGGCTCCCGCCCCCCTCCCAAAAGAAGGAAGGGAATTTCCTTGGCCTAAGAGATACAGAATTTCTCCGCCTTTGAAGTATACTGTCATGGGAATAACTACAGGCCTGTACATGTTCTTTTACTCTTCCCTAGGTCCTTTTGTGGTGTCTGAAAACTTCCCACTCCATCATGGATGATAAAATCATGCCTCTGTAGCTAGACATCTTGGTATTTTCACAGGTCAAAGGATGGTGCCTGAGATTGAATCTTTATGGTTCTAGGAGTTCTGTTCCATCACTTTATGACATGTCTTCTGATTCCATCTTATCATTGAGGTAAGACTACCTGCTCTTATAACAAGTTGTTGCCATTTTCTCATTGTCAGGATGTCATCTCTAAACTGGTGCATGTAGATGTCATTACTGAACTTAAAAACAAATTACTGTAGTAGAATGCCTGTCTCGAATACAGGCAGGGGAAGGAAAGGGGGAGGGGGTAATGTTGCACTGGTGAAGGGAGGTGTTCTGGTTATGACTGTAACCCAAATATGATCATGTTACTTAAATAAAAAAATATATTAAAAAAAAAAGAATGTCCCAGAGGGAGTTTGGTTTCTGGAGCTGTTTCGGAGAACTGTGTCAGTTCTATGTCTGAGATCTAGGATTCAGGATTAGACAGTTGCTCTCTAATCACATGGAGTCTAAGTTGGGACTATATGACCTATGTTCAAGGTGGGAGCTGCCCCTATATTGTAAAGCTTATGAGTTCTTATCCCTCGTAGATAAAGCTTGTTTCTATATGTAAAAATTTTCCATTTTAATATGCCTTTGCAAGAAGAAATGGTGCTTATATAATGTCTTATATATGTCGATATTTAAGTACTTGACACAATAAAATCTGGTGACATACTCAATTCCTAATAAAGATTCTAAAGTGCTGATATTGTGTTCTTAAAAATCTCTTAAAAAACATCTAAAATGTTGATAATGTGTTCTGAATACCTCTAAAAATCCTTGTCTTAATTTTAGCTTTTGATTATAACTTGCTATAAAGTTTACAACTAAAATCTGTGGAGTTTTTTGCTGACTTATCTTCTTTTTAAGACTTAAGTTGATTTGGCTGTTTGTTGTTATTTTTATTTTCCTTCAGGTAGTCTTCATGGAAGTACAGAGATATTCTTTATTCATCAATTACATTTACTTTTAATATAAACTTATGCAAAGTATATAAAATGATCAATTGCATCATAGCCACTTTTAAATTATTTATATAAAATTGATTTTCACTCCTTTAAAAATGTTGCATTCACCCAAGTAAAGAATGTATGTTTAAGCTTCTTACAGAAGTCAGATGGCTCATATTATTAATTTGTTAGATGATCTGTTTGTTGCCTTATATCATTGTACTTTTAAAAGAGCACGCTTTTTCAATATATAAATATAGGTACGATTGTTAACAGTAAAGCAATATCTTTTGTTTCATTTATTTGTTAATTTATGCAGTCTTTTATTTTTGTAAAACAAGTGATAGAGTTAAAGGATCAGAGTTAAAATCATATTTGAGTTTGTGAAAATATCTAGTTAAAATTAAGATGCATGTATATTACAAATGAACACTCTTGGACATCTTATCCAACCTCTTTGGAATTCAGATTCTCATTTATAGGTAGGAAAATATTTCTTTATTTACATAATTACTACCAAGCTGAAATGAGCAAATCTATTTTCTCTATTCATATAGCAGAATATGGTTATAACTACTCATACATCCCCTATTTCTGTTGCCAGTTTACACTTCATGCTTCAGATAGAAATAGCTAATAACAATTCAGCAGAATTTATTAATCTTAAATATGTTATAACTATGTAGATTACTGAAGGATATAGTAAAATGATATATGCAAATTATATACTAGTAATTCTTTCCCATAAAATATGTCCAATAATGATAACATGTTTGTATTAATCAAATAGTTATAGAACCCTTGGCAAATTACAGTGAGCTATGCTGAAAGAAATAATGACTGATAATAACCTTTAATATTTTTGTAAAATCAGCTTTTCAGCATACATAGCATGTAAATACACAGTCTCAACATTCTGACTGTGTAGGTCTAATTTTTAAAATTCTGTGCATGGGCCAAAAAGGAAAAGACTACAGCAAGTAGTGAACTTAATTTGCACCAAGTTGACTTGGATTTGATCCCTGACACCCTGCAGAATTCTTTGATCTTGGAAGGAGTGATCCTTGAGAGAGAGTCAGAAGTAGACCCTGAGCACTACTGGATATAATTTTAAATTTAATAATAATAATAAAATAAATGCATTAAATTTTATTTATTTTTTAGTTATACACAATGATAGAAAACTGGAGAACTAATGATAAGATACTATTATGATCAGAAAAAGAAGCACTACTAAGTTCACTTGGTACTGCGACTTGAACTGAGGAAATTTTTCACTTTAGTTATTAAATACCATAGATTTATTTGTTGAGTTAAATTTGAGAGTTTTTTAATGCTTTGGAACATTGTAGATAGTAAGTGACTGATGAATTAAAGTATAAAATAGGTGGTCAAAAACAACATATGTCATTTAGTTAGATATTCCAGATACATTTCTTCCTTATGGACTCTGATAAGATTTCATGAGCAGTTGGTCTTTGATCAAGACATTAAAAGTTAGAGAGGTCTAAAAAGAAGGAGAACTGAAAAAATGAGAAAGAAAAAGCCATAAAGTAGATTAAACAGCACAGACCTGGACATCAGGAGGTTTATGATATAAGTAATAAATCCTTAGCTGGAATAAGGAGTTTTAACAGGGAGAGAGAGATGGGGGTGGGAGAGATATTCTATAGAAATGTGATCTTACAGGTTACAATATAAAAGTGAAACTTCATGAATAAAATTTCATTTCTCAGTATCTCTCTGAAGAAGTAAAATATCAATTAAATATATTTATGCAATGTATATTTATTGCAGTAATTTTTACAATATCAGATATAGAAATCTCATCTAAATAGTCATCAATGGATGTAAGAGATATGAAATATATACATATACATGTAAAATGTTATCCACATAGAAAAAAATGTCACCACATGCTTGTAACCTTTCATCATGGCCACCAAGAGGTAGCCATCACTAGGAGAGGCTTTCAGACACCCTGAGTATTGCTGGAGTAACCCCTGAGCGCCACCCTGGGTGGCCACAAAACAAAATAAAACAACAGCAACAAAAACAATTTCATAGTGCTATAAAGTTTTAATTTTTCTCTTGAAAATCTGCCAATATATAATTATTATATCACTTCCCTTTAAATGTCTAGAGTTGGTTTCCTCCTTGTATAAGAATGTAGTTCTTATTTTCACAAAGGATCATATACATTCTCCTCCGGTTTTCTTATTTTTTCCCCCAAAATGTCAGCATATTATCAAAGGTCACTGTAACCTGCATCCAAAAATTCTTTGACATTCCTCCTTTCACTAGGTAGAAGCAATTTTAATCCTTTTGACTGTGAGGTGGACTTTGCTTCCAACTTACAGAATGTTTCAAAAACATTTATGTGTGACTCTTGAGATTAGGTCATAAAAATGATAAAATACATTCAAAGAGAGTAGGTTAATTGTTATTATCAGAATGATATCTTTCTTTTGTGCACCTATGGAATTGTGTTATCTCAATGTTAAAATTTTTTTCAAAGTTCTTTTACTATACATATTATCAAACTTTAATAATCATGTATTATTTTCCTCATGAAAAATCCATTTGGAAACTCAATTAAAATAATTAAAATCAAACCACCTAATTGAAAACAATATTTATTTAAAAATACATTAAAAATATCAAGCTTTTTCAAAGACGAATCTTGGTAGCCCAGAAAATAATCCCATGAAACACACTATCTAAAAATGGAAAACCCCTGTTTTCTACTACTTTATTTTATATTTTCCTTACCTTTACCTCATAGATAAGAAGTTATTTATTTTAATATCCCGGATTTGGTTTTGAAAGTTCCAGTAGAAGCACTTACTTATTCCACGAAGAGCCAATTTCATATAGGAAGAACAGTATATGTTACTGAAATACCCAAATAGTTCAAGGATCCATGTTCAGGATACAAATGTCAATGTTGTCATTTTTTATACAATTCAAGGAGCAACAAGCGCCATTGACACATTACCACACAGTACATCAAGTCCAATGTCAAAAATAAATGCTAGAATTTATTCTAAGTCAATGATATGAATTGTTTGTGAGTTATATTTGTAGTTATATATGTAGTTATATTTGTAGTTTAAGATATTTAGTTTCTAAATCTTCATTAAAATTAGGCTATGAAGTTTTATGATAAGCAACTTAGCAGCAAATATTTATGTGATACAGTGATAATAAGGCAGCCTAAGTTTATTTTCTTTCTTTTTGTATAGACTGCTATTTAAAAATTTTATTAGAATTACATCTTTTCAGTTTTTAATAGTTAATTATAATTAGTTAAGAATTTTATTATCGACATTTTCATAGTAAATGCTAATGTGACATAGGTGAGAACATGGCAATATTTAAAATGTTTTTATTCCTTCTTGTCATGACTTGTGTAAATATTTAGCTAATTTAGTGAAAGTAAATATTTTTTCTTTATAAATATGTAATTTAATAAATATCTCCCAGCTTTTATATATTCATTTATATATATAATTATTATTCAAAAACATATTTTATTTTTGAATGTATTTACTTTATGGTCATTATTTTTAGAAACTTCTGAGTACTTTGTTTCATGTACATTATATACTGTAGCAGAATCAAAGTACAATTTTTCCCTTGGTACTTAACTTTCAGAAAATCAAATATTGGAATGGGAGATAAAAGTTATTTTATTCTTAAAATGATTATTATACTAACAACTCTCAAAAGGCTTTTGAAAGAAAAAGCAATTAACAAATTAAATGACTTAATTTTATAGGTATTATGAAAGTATGCCTCTTTTATTAATAACTATAGTCAATAATGGTATCCAGGATTTGCTTGTGACTCAGCATCCACGGATTTCTCCTGGTGGTTCTTGGGAGAACACTTGAGATGCCCAAGATTGAATTTGGTCTGCTAAAGTGCAAGTCAAATACCCTACCCACTATATATTTACTCTAGCTCTAGTCTATATGAGTTTGCTTGTTTGTTTGTTTGTTTGTTTGTTTGTTTTTGGGTCACACCCAGCAGTGCTCAGGAGTTACTCCTAGCTCTATGCTCAGAAATCGCTCCTGGCAGGCTCGGGGGACCATATGAGATGCCAGGATTTGAAGCACCATCCATCTGCATCTAAGGCAAACGCCTTACCGCTGTGCTATCTCTCTGGCGCTGGTCTATATGATTTTTAATAAATGTATGAGAATAATGTCTGATAAGCCAACTTTGGTGAGGTTCAAATATTGTCTCATTTATTTGATATTCATCCTTATGTTCTAGTACATAATATAAAATAATACATATTGTTTTAGCATACTTAATCTTGAATAGTTCTTAATTAATGTCACTATAATTTTACTTATCTGCTAAACTATGTCAGTTAAACTAACTGATAAAGTGTCCATGATTGGTGGGTAGATAAATTCTACTGAAATATTTTTCTGTAGCTGTTACCAATGTTGGCAGTATTTCTCTCAGTATTTTATGAATAATTTTACCTACAGCTGTTTGTCTAACTCCATTTTGATAGCAATTATGAGAAATATTGTTAATAAACATTCCCTCAAGAATGCCATTTAGTAATCATGTAATTTCAGTTTAATTTTAAAGCCAAAGCTGTACTGATAGCCATATTCATGGCCCTATTTGAGAGATGCAAAAACTAAATCCCAGAGAGAGATGCCTATTCAAAATCACAAATATGTAAGGAAAAGAAATAAGGTTGTATAGTGCAATATAATTTGTATGTCAAGCAATAACACGAAATAGTTTGTTAAAGGTCAGAGAGATGATTCAGGAGTTAATGCAATTGCTTCAATATGATAATCTATTGTTGGACACCAAATATAGATCTACTCCTAGTATAGCAATAATCTACAGTGCAGAGCCAGGAATAAATGAGACTATTGTTGGGTGTGTCCCTAATTCTGTGCTTCACAAAGCACTAGTTATTATTAAAGATGACTACAGCTAGTTTCTCTTAGCAAGTTTGTTTTGGAAAGATAAAAAGAATCATTGTTCTTTATTTAATTGAGCTTATTGATCGCTAATAGAAAAACAACTCAACTAATGATGTTTTGCACTTTTTCTCTCTTTTAACTGCTAAGAAAATTAATGAGATACTTATTTTTAAACATTTATTGCAGATAAGAAAACATATCTAAATAATAATTTCTCTACATAGAATTACTATTAAATATTTTAAATTTCAATTCTTATCTTGATAGCCTTTGTAACATGTGTGCTCAGATCAGTCCAGGTGTATGTTATGTGAACTTTTCATTATCAGACTAGGTAGGGCACAGGCACAAAACCTCTGCTAATTTTTTCCTGCATTTCAATCAGTATGAAGTCTACCAAGTACAGTAAAGAGCCAAGGAATTTTTTTAGTTTTGCATTGGTCCTAAATTTTATTTATAAAATAGCCAGGAAAAATAATTAATGGAATATTTTAAATATGCAAAATGAAAAATTTATATTCTGGTATACACATAATTGGTTTCTTCTGAATGCTATGAGAGATAAATCAGTCCAGATTTTTGCCTTAAATGTATAGCTGTCCATTTTCTTGAGGTATTCCTGTGCACATATCCATAAACAGATTTCTCCCTTTAAAAAAAAGTCAGATTAAATTAAGGCCCCCAAAATCACTCTTGTTAGTGAATGACATCACCCCATTCTCAACAGTTATTTTTCAAGATATTAGAGTTCAGAATTTGAACAAATGAACTTGAGCTAGGGGACTATTCGATCAAAAACACTGTAAAATTTGTTTGTTTGCTTTTTGAGCTGGGTAGATAGTACACAGATATCAAATATACCTTGTATATACTGGGTCTCAAATTTGAATCTGCACTCTGCCTGACTTCCTGAACACTTCCTGGTGAAATCTTGATGCCTCTGAATGATTCCAGGTCACTACTTGTGAGCCCCTTACCTGCTTACAAACACAAAGAAAAATGCTTTTTGTTTTTTTCATTAAAAATTGTAGATATTGAAGTTGATATCCCCAATCTTATTTTATGTTATTTTCTCTTTCTCTTTCTTTTTGCGCTCTGGCATGGTTTTATTTCAGGACCGAGACTATTAAGTGGTGCTTGCCTTTAGTGCTGTAGTGCTCGGTGGGTATTTTGTTTAATATTTCTTTTTGTATTGTGGTATTTTAATTTCTTTTTTCCTATTCTCTCTCAAACTGAGGTTGAGAGTCTCCAGAAGGAATACACCCATTTTCAGCTTATTTGATTTTTACCCCACTTTATTGCTTTTTCTTTCTTCAAACAAAACCACACAACTTGAAATATCTAGTTCCACCTCTCAAACAGAGGGGGAAATAAGGGAGGATTGCAGGGTCCAGAAGCCCCCCAGGGGGGACCCGGCCAGCAGGAATTAGCTGGGAAGGCTTCTCAGACGACTGCACTCCTATTTTGCTGAGTAGAAGAACAACCACACTGTAAAAAATCTGAGAGAGGTTAATAATAAAGACCCAAGGCAGCGTCTCACTGGTCAAGGGTGTCTTTATTGGCTACAGTTCCTTCTTAAATAGTGAAGGAGAAAAGGGGCAGTACAAAGGTGATGTCAATCATACTTTTGGCGCGAAGGCTCATAAGGAAGTGGGCAGTGGGCTAGGGGCTGGATGACCTTTAAGCTATACTGAACGTGCTGTTTCAATGGAAACTTCTAGTGTCCTTCTAGCTGCATTCCTAATTGCTTGACTATCAGGAAATGGTGCAATATGTGCTTGCCTAAGTGATCTTGAACAGACAATATAGCATATACTTATTGATAACAGCCTAAATTACTCCGGAATGTGGTCTTAAGGAATGGGGCCTAGTTTCTGATAACTGGACCAGGCGGTTTTTTCTCTCCTCCGGGCTTATAGCTAAATTAAGTCCTGCAGCTACATTCTTTTCTCTTAGCTCAGAGATTTACAGCAAGACTGCATATTGCTTTTAGGTGAAAAGCTGGGCTATGGCAGAGAGAACAGCAAAATGTCCTCAAACAAGTCAGTCCCCAACATCTCCCCCTTTCTCTTCTAATAAAAGAAGGAAAGTCGTGAGCGGGTGGAAGAACCGTGTCTTAGGCATACAAGGTTTGACCAGGTCGGACACGGCCAAAGCCGCATTTAAAAGGTGGCTACAAACGCCGTGGGTGTGCGCAGAGATCCGAATTATACGTTGTAGCCTTTTAGGGCCGTGCCCTAACTGGGACCTTGCTAATCCCGTCGTAGGTGTCTCCACAGCCGAGAGCACAAGTGCCGGAGCGAGCTCCGTCTGTTAGCTATGCGCTCTATCTCCTGGAAACTTAGTGGCTGGATAGGCGGCTTGGTGACTAGAGCCAAGTTTTCACAGGAGTCACGCGGGGTTAGACGCTGGTAGTTAACCTGAATAGAGGTTTTTGCCTTTTCATCTACCTGGTTATTAATAAAGGCAGTAATTTTGCGGAAAATCCATGGGCCAAGAGAAAAGAGCAGCATGAGGCTAATAAGAGGGCCCACAACGGTGGACAAGATTGTGTGGAACCAAGGGGAAGAGAAAAACCAATCCTGGTACCAACCTTGTTCTTCATCGAAATGTTTTTCAAAATCTTTTATACCATCACCAATGTGTTGAACGCTATCTCTAACTAAACCTGTTTTGTCTTTAAAAATACAACATTGTTCCTTAAGGGCTACACAGACTCCCCCTTTCTTCAAAAAAAAAAGGAAACCAAATTAAGGCATGGTGGTTTTGCTGCACTATCTTTGCTAGGGATTTAACAATGTGCTTTAAGTGTTGTAAACTTAGTTTAAGTTTGTAAACATTATTAACAACAGTTATACTTAAGGCATTGACAGATTTTAGAGTATGAACCAATGAATAAATTATTGTGCTTACAGCGGTAGCACCCAGGCCTATGATTAAGGCTAGGGTGAGAGCAGGTTTGACAGGTAAGTTAGGCATTAAAACAATGAAAACACAGTAGTTTTAGGACTGAAAAAACAAATGTGAAACAATGTGGGGAGATAAACCAGTGAAACAGGCAAGAAACGTTAAATTGGGGGCAATTATGAACTAAAAGGAGGAATTAATGACAAGAATTTGATTACAATTTTCAATAGGGGGAATCATATTGGGTACCAAAAGGCAAAGTATAAGTTTCACCATCTGTTCCAAGGTGATGCTGAAGTAAGGCTTGGGGCTGGATTGCAGAGCGAAGGGGTCAGAGACAGGCAGGAGGTTGCCAAAGCAGGCAGGGTCGGTGATGGTGGAGGCGTTGACCAGCTGTAGGATGAGGTTTGAGGTGGGTGAATAGCAGGTACCGAAGGCGTTTGCATCTGGGCGGAGGGCGGAAGCGTTGATCATGACAAGGATGAGCTGAGAAGAGGAGGGGGGGTCCCGAGGACAGCATGGGCTGGAAGGGTGGGGAAGCCGGCAGAGTCCTGAAGAGCTCAGGGCATGGGAGAGGTTGAGCTGACATAGCCAGTGTGTCCTGGGGAATGGGTGAATGGGCCAGGTTGTGGCAAAATTGATTGGGGGTGGCTCACTCTTCCTTAGCACCCATGGTGAGGGCACAAAGGGCTACTTCCAGGATGGGTTAGGGGATGCGTGGGAGGGGTTTGGCTATGTATGCGGCACCATAAAAGGGGAAGGGAAGGAACCAGAGGTGTTGCCATTGTCTTGCAAGGGAGTGAAGTGGAGCAAACAAATTAATGAAGCCTTGGTTCGAAGGGGGTGGTTGGTGGCAGCCAGGCAGAGTACCAATTTCAGCATTTTCTTTAGGCAGAGTCAGTTAGAAACAGGTTCGCAGTAATGGCAGCTAGCAGGTGGGGTGGCAGGCTTTTTTGAAGTGAATGAGGACAGGACTGCAGGAAGCTGTAGGAGGTCTATAAGAAAACAACTTGGCAGGAGGTAAAATGATTATTTTTGAATGCCACAGGAATGCCTTCTGACTTTTGCCAGACTTTAGCACTTTTAAAAAATCTTATAATTAATGATAGCCAATTGTTCAAAAGCCTTTAAACTGAACTTAAATGATTTTTTTTTTTTTTTTTTTTTTTAAACTTCTTAGTTATTATTTTAAAGCTAGATGCTTCTTTTTCTAGCCACATTTGGCCTTATAGTATTGGCCTTAACTACACACAGCAGAAAAACTGGGGATTGCAAAGTCCAGAAATTCTCCAGGAAAAAGTTATTCCTGATGGCCATTTGAGAAATTTTTGGGGTTTACCATCCCCTACCTTTTTTGCCATGCTGATAGAACAAAGCTAGCTGAGCACAGGATTTTTGGCAGGATTTCACAGTTTATAGATGACGAGACTAAGCCAGGTAAAAAATTAATTGAAATTTTAAAAATGGATAAGGCTTTAAAAATTGTATTTATATGAAATGCAAAAATAACAAATAGACAGACAGAACAAACACGAAACACAACATTGTGGCCACTTTCACGCATAACACACACACATGAACAGACAAGAGGACTTATTCAAAATTTGCATTGGAAAAATTGACAAGCGCTTTTAAATATTTAGCCGGCATGTTTGTAAAAAATTGTTAACGAAGCTGGAGTGGAACTGCTGAAAATAAATTTTAAGGTTTAGCTTTAACACAAAACATTTTTAAAACAATTGTAATTTAAAGTTGAAAACATAAAGTAAAATGTTAGCAGTTAAAATTTTGTTAAGTAAATTGCTTAGTGAGCACTGTAGAAGGAGTCTGCACTCTGAAGTATGATATCATTTGCTGTAAAGGAACAGGTTTGTTATAAATTGGTTTTACAGTAGAATAGTAAGACAGCTGTAATAAAGTGTTAAAATTTTTTATGATTAAACACAAGAGTATGAACTATGATTATTAAAGGTATAAAAAACTGACTTTAAAAAACAACTGTTTTTACTTTGAAGACTTAAAGTGAATAATTTGTAAAAAATATTAGATACCAAATTGACAAAATGTTTAGACATTATAAAATATAGTTAAAGACATTTGATGCATTTACACACCTAGAGCTTAAGACCAAAATTATTTTTAATACTTGTTAATTTGCTTATAAAATTTAGTTACTTTTATGATACTAATTAACAATATTATTTTAAAAAGGGCTAACCACAACATGAACAGAGACAACTTAAGATTAAACTTGGAAAATGCAAAATTATTTGTACTTACCTTTGAGTTTAAAATTAAGCTTGAAATTAAGAAAAGAAATAAAGCTACTTAAGGTTTAAGTTTATGAACAATAATTTATGAACAAATTTATTTAACTAGTTATTATATTGTTTTTGTTATTGAAATGGCTTTTATGCCACTATTTGAACTGCCTAACCACTTTTAAGGTTTAGATTATTTGGTTTAAGTTTTTCAAATGGCAATGCTATTTTGCTATATTTATATGCATTCAAAAGAGCTTAGGCTTCGCTTAGAGTTTTGGAATGTTTATACATTATTGTTAAGGAAAGCTGACCAACTTATTTTGCTCACTTGTATTATTTTAGTTCTTAAAAAATTAACTTTCTAAACATGTGCAGTAATTTTAACAAAGGAGTTTTGCTTTTTTTCCCAATGCAGAGGTTCTTAAAAACAAAGTTAAAAATGTTACAAAATGTTATTTAACTATTAGATTTGAATGGCAAACATGGGAAGGAAAGAGCAATTAAAAAGACAAAATATAAGAAATATTTAAATGCAGATTAAGGAGCCTAAGCTACTAAAAAATGCCCATGACATGAACTATTTTACAAACTTCATATACTTTTAAGATTAAAAATAATTTTAAAAAAGACTTAAATTTTAATATTTGTGTGTTTGTTTAAGTTTTAAAGCACGAAAAGGTTTTTTGTTTACTGATAATTTGTTATTACAAGTAACAGAATTATGACCTTACTTTAAAATTTTTGAGAGGCATGAACAAGGGTGTTTATTGCTGTTATTTTCCTGTTGCTGTGACACAGACTTTGGAGAGTGACTCAGGCACAGAGCTGCTGACAAGCTAGGGTTTGGAAAATGTACACTGCGCCTTTAAAAGCTTAGAGGCCGAGCTTACAGCGCAGGGAAGAGAGAAAAAAAAAACGGCGGGCCTTTTTTTTTTGTTTTTTTTTTTTTTTTTTTTTTTTTTTTGCATTTTAGCTACATAGAAACTTAGTTTTAAAAACAGGTACGTCACCTTTGCGTAGGTTAAACTTATTATGACATTTTGTAACACATTTAAGACTTTTTAATTTTACCAACTGTGGCCTTTATACTTAGAAAAACATTTCAACTTAGGCATCCCAACTCAGGAAAAGGGAACAGTTGTAGCACCAGAGAGACAATTATAAAAGCCTGAGGGAAGATAGGCATTTGTATTGTAAGGGAGGTTTTCGCCCTGCTTGCTAAAATTGCTGAAGCGGCCGCATGGCCAGGAGGGGGGGGGGGAGTAGCAAAAGTTTGTTGCCGCGTGTGGAACCGGGTTTAAGCTGGGATTTGGAAAATGGGCGCTGTCCCTTTAAGGTGAAGCCAGCGATGAGCTCAGAGATTAGAATCTGTGCTTGCTTGCTGGAAGGAAAGATTTTACTGCGGAGAAAAAGTTAACTTTGCAAGAGTTCAGCTTTTCAGCGGGGGAGACAGCGCCGCCCCCAATAGATTTCAATCAGGAGAGCGTGTAAGGGGCTGGGGTCACACGGCTTGAAACAGCTGTGAGGCTTTTCCAATTAAAGGCTTTGTATTGTTGCAATTGCTGGTTAAGGAGGGGAGTTGGTGGAACAGGGACGGAGCTGAAGCTAGGGAAGTGAAGGGCTGTTTAGGATTTTGCACAGAGGGTGCAGCGGCAGAAGTAAAGATGAAGGGTCAGAAGAGGAAGGAAACTGAGAGACAGAGTCAGAGCGAGAGGGAGCCCAGGAACACTAGATTTCTGGCAAACATCATGAACAAACATTAAAAAATTACAAATATCTTTTTTGGTAACCTCTATATGTCTGGCTTTCAACTCAGACTGTATATATTTAATGAATTTAAGTTCAGTACTCAAAGAATTACCCATGGTAGCGTCTCCTATGGGCTAAACCCCAAAAGCCAATCAGGGGCGGCGATCAGAACGACTGGAAAACTGCAGTTTAAATATTTTGATTAAGGCTAACTCGTTTCAACGCTTACCCTGATGAGGTAATTTCCGCGATTTACGAAGGAGCTCTAGACTCGCCGACCTGTAGTCGTTCGGAGTGTGGCGGTGATCTTCGAGCCCAGCGTTGGGCGCCAAAATGCAGGGTCCAGAAGCCCCCCAGGGGGGACCCGGCCAGCAGGAATTAGCTGGGAAGGCTTCTCAGACGACTGCACTCCTATTTTGCTGAGTAGAAGAACAACCACACTGTAAAAAATCTGAGAGAGGTTAATAATAAAGACCCAAGGCAGCGTCTCACTGGTCAAGGGTGTCTTTATTGGCTACAGTTCCTTCTTAAATAGTGAAGGAGAAAAGGGGCAGTACAAAGGTGATGTCAATCATACTTTTGGCGCGAAGGCTCATAAGGAAGTGGGCAGTGGGCTAGGGGCTGGATGACCTTTAAGCTATACTGAACGTGCTGTTTCAATGGAAACTTCTAGTGTCCTTCTAGCTGCATTCCTAATTGCTTGACTATCAGGAAATGGTGCAATATGTGCTTGCCTAAGTGATCTTGAACAGACAATATAGCATATACTTATTGATAACAGCCTAAATTACTCCGGAATGTGGTCTTAAGGAATGGGGCCTAGTTTCTGATAACTGGACCAGGCGGTTTTTTCTCTCCTCCGGGCTTATAGCTAAATTAAGTCCTGCAGCTACATTCTTTTCTCTTAGCTCAGAGATTTACAGCAAGACTGCATATTGCTTTTAGGTGAAAAGCTGGGCTATGGCAGAGAGAACAGCAAAATGTCCTCAAACAAGTCAGTCCCCAACAGAGGATATCAGGACCAACCAGATATCTGATCACTAAGTAGTAAGCTAGACACAGAGGGGACCACTTATTCTAGCAGCCTTGGTGGGGTGAGGGTGGGGGATATGGGATGTGGGATGTAGGATGTGAATGGGGCTGGAGGGAGGGCAAATTTGGTGATGGGAATTCCTCTGATTCAATGTTAATATGTACATAAAATACTACTGTGAAAGATTATAAGCCAATATGGTCAAAATAAAAATAATATATAAAATAAAATGTGGGAATATTTTAAAAATCATAGTATGAGCTTAGCATTTTTGATTTCTCACTAGCTTTTAGGTTAACATTCAATGTGACATAAATTTTTAGTATTTAACAAAGTTAATAGTGTTTAGGTAGCTAAAATTGGTGTTAAAGGGGATGGAGTGATAGCACAAAAAGAGAATTGTCTCCTGAGCCTGCCAGAAGTATTTTCTTAGCTCAGAAACTGGAGTAACTCCTGAGTACCACCAGGTGAGTCCCTCAAATCAAAAATAAATAAATAATTAATTAAATATGGTGTTACAGTTTAAGGTTCCATGTACATTATTACTACATTACACCACTAAGAAAGCCAATGCCATCCTCAATATACCTAAGTATCTACTATTTTGTACTTCCCTCTCTCCTATCCTACAATTAAAAAAAGTAATTGTCATATATCTTTAAAATGTTTAGAGAATATTCTTTTAGATTTCCACAAATGATAATAAAATATTTTAACATTTTGTTCTTTTCATTAAGGATCACAATTACTGCAACAAAAGCCAGGTGAATGGATGAACTAAGGTCTACTCAAACTTTTGATCTTAATGGTAGAGAAAAGCATATTTCTTATGAGAACTCATAGCATAATGTTCTTTTTATTTTCTTCCAAATTCTGACCTTAACATGTATTATTTATTTACATTCAGTATATTAAAATATCTTCTTATTTTAATATGGATCTGTATTTTTCACCTTAATATCCAGCTTGATCATTTTTTTTCTATAAATTTTGACACTCAGAGACTTCTGTGCTAGCCAGGTTTTTTAATGGAATCACCTAGCTTGTGATATTTTGCTAAGGTGAGCTAAGACAAATGGCTTTATTGAAGGAGATATTTTATTTCTTTAGACTATTTCTTATATTAGAAATAATCAAATTTTAGGAGATTACCCCTATAATAGTTTATTGTTCTTATTTAATTCAAGATAAATAAACATGTGGTCAAATAATTTCTATTAGATAGACTTCTATTTTATGTACACAGTTACAAAATAAGAGGCCATAGAACAAGTTAAATAAAACTGTACATCTTTAAGAAAAAATTAATATATGTTTACTGTGTTTATAATAAAATTTCCAAATATATAATGTATAACCATAGTGTTTCTATCAAAATTATTGATACAAAATTTAAAGAATGTTATTGAAGTTACGAAAACTTTATAACCCACTGTTTTGAATTTCTGCTGAAACTTTAACACTAATTAGCAAACTCATCTTTATTCATTCTGTCAAAAACACAATTTATCTTTCCAATGATATCACATGTGTCATCTTAAAAGAATCATAATGAAATAATATTTTCTTATATTAATGTAATCCATATGTTAATTTATATACTTTATAATTAATTTGTTTCAAATTATTTATTTTGATAAAGTCTAGAAATGTGCAAATCTAGACTTCTTATCAAATCTCTTATTATTCAATACTATTTTTGTCAATCCCTGATTATATAACTGCCATGTGCTTTATGTTTAAGTCTGCTATGAGCAAAATAGCGCGATATTCCTTACCAATTTTTCTAAGAACTAAATGAGAAAATATTTATCATGATAATTGCATTACACTACAAACACAATAATAAAATTAGACAATATAGTTATTTAGAGTTGCATGCACATAAGGTAACCACGAACAGAAAAACACAGTTTTTATACTTCCTGTTTCCCTTATAAAATATACAAGTAGAAATTTTGACTGTCTATTGATATAATACCAAAAAAATTAAAAATAAGTGAGGATCAGCAAAGAACCATTCTTTTGATCAAGGATATTATGTTTTCAGTTTACTTCTCAGTCTTTCCATATATAATTTCAACTTCTAGTTCTTGAGAGAGCCTTTTGCAGATTGGACCAAGAAATCAGAATTAATTGATAGAGCAAGACGGTAGATTTTATGTTAGACTGTGGTTTATCAGTTTCTCGCTGACAACATATTTTCTCCATCTAATCAAGAATATACAGGTGACCAGCCACTGCTGTAGAACACAAATTTTCAGGAACTGTCAAGAACTCAGTAGTGTTATTATCACTTGGATATATTTTCAATTTTTCCAGCAAGTTCAATTATTTTCTTAAAAATAAATACATAACTAGTAAATCTCAAAGGAATCCCAACGTGTGTTTATACAATATATGTATGTATATAAATACATATATATATATATATATATATAAAATGAAGTCTACTTAGAAATTAGCAAACTCAGCTAATTTGATTCTCATCAGTTTGATTTATCATTCACATACTGTGTACCCACTATTTTCTTTGAAAGAACCAGAGACCTTGCCATCATTTTATACACAAAATCAAGCTCTATTATTGGCTTTCGGAGGAAAATACATAATTCACAGTAGCCCTACTTGTTTTTTTTGCCCCATGCTTGATTTTTAAGAACCTTAGGACTCCATACACAATTGATGTGATGCCTTCATAATGCTGTGACAAAAATTAATACTTAGGGAATGTAGTTATAACAGAGTGTATGGCATTTGACTTGCACTTAGCTGACCCATGACCGAACTCCAGTATACCATATAATCCCCTAACATTCCAGGAGTAATTTTAGAGTGCAGAGCTGGGAATAATCTCTGAGTACCTCCATGTGTGGCCCAAAAACAAAAACAAAAACAAAAATGCTTGGTAAACTACAGGATTTGCTCCAGGTTAAATTCAATAATACTACATTTTAACAATGGCTATTATTTCCCATAAAAATATACAAACAGGGCCCGGAGAGATAGCACAGCGGCGTTTGCCTTGCAAGCAGCAGATCCAGGACCAAAGGTGGTTGGTTCGAATCCAGGTGTCCCATATGGTCCCCCATGCCTGCCAGGAGCTATTTCTGAGCAGACAGCCAGGAGTAATCCCTGAACAACGCCGGGTGTGGCCCAAAAACCAAAAGAAAAAATATATAACAAAAATAATAAAATAAAAAAGTTTTAAGAATAATCCTGTTCATTAGACAGGAGTTGTGGTGCAGAGCGATAAGGCATCTGCATTGCCAGTGCTAGCCTAGAACAAACCGTGGTTCAAACCCCAGAGTCCCATATGTTCCCCTAATCCAGGAGCCATTTCTTAGTGTATAGTCAGGAGTAACCCCTGAGCATCACTGGGTGTGGCCCAAAAACAAAAACAAACAAACAAAAAACTGGTGAGTGTAGTTCAAAGAGGTGTGCTGTGACTAAAGAAGTGTGTGGCCCTATCGGAGCACTAACCAAGGCAACAGCATTGAATGACTGTAGTAGTTTCCAGAGGGACACATAAAAGAGAATCTGTCTTCTATAACAAAGATGAGGGATTGATCAATCTCTGAGTAACTATGACCAGCGGGATAGTGGCTTTCAGCTATGAGAATTTCATTCATTGTGGCAAGAGCGAATGTTAATAGCTTTAAACATAGATAGATATTTGGGTTGATATTTGGTCTTTGCCATTTACAATACATAAAGTTGAGGTCATTTCTGATTTCCCCTAATCTCCTGTTTTGTTATCTAAATGATTAAAATAATTATATACATTTGATTAAGAGGGTTAAATTTATTTTTACCAAAAGCATAAAGGAAGTCATGAAATCAACTTCCCTTAGTATTCCCACAAATAAGCCAATAAGCCTGAAGACCGCAAGAGAAAGAAAGAGAGAGACGAGAGAAGAGAGGAGAGAGAGAGAGAGAGAGAAAGAGAGAGAGAGAGAGAGAGAGAGAGAGAGAGATAGAATGGGACAAACACACAGAGGAGATTATGGACAAATATTATTTAATCATCACACTATTTCTGGTTCTTTCACATACAAAGTTTTTCTTTGGAAATTGCTTAATATTTCATTAACAGATTAGTATGTCCATGGATTCCAATTCGTATGGATAACATTTTAATAAATCAATATGTGCTGTGGATGTGTTGTTGCTTCTCTAAGCAAAACCTTTGTAGGGTCTGAGAACCTTTAAGGGGATAAAGCAGACACACGAGGTGAATGGATATAAAATATGAAATAATGATACCACACGCAGTATGTGTGGGGTCAACACATTTCTGGCAGGAGTGTGACAAATTTAATCTTCAGGCAGGAGAGTATATAAAGGGAAAAAGAGGCAGTCATAACGTGAAAGGAATTAATGTACATTGTTTGATTTTAGAACAAATACACATAACTTTAGGTGGTTTGTAACCTTAGAATAGAATAGGTTTCAGTTAGGAGTTAGAGGATAAAAGAAAGACTGAATTCTTACATATCAAAGAAGTTCCTGGACCTAGGTGTCATTACTGATGTAAATTGAAGGATAGCAGGAATCCTGGTTTACTCCTGATAACAAATATTCTTAACCTGAGGGAAATAGTATTCTAGCTAGGGTCTAAGACCCACTTTCTATGATCTGGTAATAGAAAGAGAATAACACTAAAGAAAGGGGTACAAAATCTACCTAGTAAAATAGCCTAATTCTACACTGACTAAACCTGTTTGTAAGCAAGCAAGTATTCAAAGTGACGGGGAGAGTCCCGAAGGCAGAAAGAGTTGCAAATATACTAAGCCAGCAGGGAACATCTTGCTTTTGGTACTGAAATTCCTATAATGACTGCAAGATAGCTAAGGCTGAATTTCTGTAGTATAGCAGAAACGAATTAAAAGGAAAATGTTAAGTCACTACCATGTAAGAAGTATGACAGAAATATCGCCAGTGATCCACGCAAGGATCAATGATTGAGTTCTCCAAATGGGCCTTCTGGCAGATATTTCTTGGGAGGAAAATTAGGCACTGCACCAGGATAGCCAAAAGCCACGTCTGGTGCATGCTTCCTTTTGAGGGTAGTGACAAATATGGATGAGTATTTAGAAAGGACCCGGGTATTCATAAACATTCATTCATTTAGAATATACCACAGACTCCAGTGTTAGTCCTTTTCAAGATCAATTAGACTTTACGTTTCAGTTGTTATAAATTCCCATGGTCTGATTGATTACAGGAGTAATTGCCATATTTTATTCTGCATAATGGTTTTACATATTTGCTTTATCTTTGCCATCAACATTGAAACAGGTTGTGATCTCTCAGGTAGGCGGTTTAAAGTAAAAAATAAAATCTCCTTCACTGTCAGATTCCTATGCAGACACCATCTTGTCTTCATGGTCCAATATCATGAAAGATTTTCTTCATCATGCTCTTTTCTTCTGACAGTTCTATTCATTCTGCAGATTCCTCCTCAGAGATATCTTTCTTTCACATGCATAGGTTACCATATCATTCAATGCAAGTAATATTTTCTAGTTTTCACCTTGACTGATATCAAGAAGTATTTCACACCCCTTTTAATGATAGTAAAAGGCTGCCTTCGAAGTATTATGTTGCTCATTGTTAACTACATCAGCAAATAATTTTAACTATGTTAAGAAACATAATAGAGTAAAATAACTGTAAAAATAATAAACAGTATCTCAAGATAAATATTAATGCAAAGATTAGGACCAGAATGATATACTCAGTAAAGCACTTGCTACCCATGCTGCTGAAAGAATTCAAGCTCTGGCATTCCTATGGTCTCATAGGCTACTAGGAGTGATTTCTGAGTCAGTATCCAATAATAAATAATGAATACTGCCAACTTTAGCCCCTCCTCAAATAAAAGACATTCACTCTAGGTGTCACAAATCTATTGCATTACCTTGATTTATTTTATTCCATACTCTTTTAAAATTAATATCACCATTCTCTCTGTCCATTGTTACTCACATATTAGTTTAGTGTATTCTTTTAATCATAATTTATTTTATTTCTGGGAACTGTATGTTATATCACATGTTCATTCTCACTCAGAAACAATTCATTCAGTGTTCACAGCATATTCTGGTTACATTTGTTAAATTTGTATTTCACATAAAGTATATCACATACTTGTATTTCACATAAAGCATGTCTACAAGTCAGTCCACTCATTTGAACTTTAAGCCCATACATACCTCTGCCTACATTTCTCTTTATGGTCAATATGTATTTAATATTTTGTTCTGTATCATCTTCCATGTGAATTAATCAAACAGCCTCATAAGCTGGAAGCCTCAGAATTCCTTAAGACTGTCTTCTTTTTCATCACTGATTTTGGTGTAACCTGATTCTTTATTGATTTCCCCTCCTAAGTAGCGCCAGGCCTTTGTATCTCAGCATCCTCTCAGCAGTGTGCTAATCCATACCATTATCCTCTGTTTCCTGATTTAATGCAATAGCCTCCTAAATAGTTCTACTTCCTTTTATTTTTTTTTTTATTTTTTGTCCTTCAAGTCCTTTCTCTACAGGAGAAAAATTAATTATTTACTAATACAAATGTAAAAGTATTATTGTTGTCTATATTTTATAGGCATTCCTATTTTTACCACACAAAGCCAACGTTCTCCATTAGCAGGTCTTTTTCTCTGCCCCGTTTAATCTTCTAAAGTGGTGCCTTTCAACCTTGTAACCTGCATCTGTCCTGCACACCAATCCTGGACTATCAGTTAAAGTGAAGGCAGTGTTTTTGCTTTTTCAAACTTTCTCTACCTGTGGACTAATATGGGTCCATGGATGAGTAATTGAAGACTTTCATTCTAAAGTTTTATTTCACTTATGTCATTCTCTCTTATGCCTTCAGCCACTTTTCCCTGCAATAGGCCATGCTACTTCCCATGCTATATGATTAGTCTCTTGAAGGGAAAAATCATAAACCTATAAATATTAGGTCTAATTTTATATGGATAATTATCCTCACTATTTTCTTTATTTTATTTATCCTTTTCTTGTGATCTAAAAGAATAGCTGAGATATAAAAATTAAAGAGAATCACTAGAGCACATTCTTGATAATAATCACTATAACTTGTGAATACATAAAATGGAAATTAAGGGGCCGGAAAGATAGCATTGAGGTAATACATTTGCCTTGCATGCAGAAAGTAAGTGGTTCGAATCCCAGCATCCTATATGGTCCCCCGATCCTACCAGAGCGATTTCTGAGCGTAGAGCCGGGAGTAACCCCTGAGCATTGCCGGGTATGACCCCTCCAAAAAAAATGAAAATTAAGGAAACATTTGCAAATATGTCATAGACTATATAGTATGATATATTCTGGTTTCACACATCATAAAACTAAGGAAATGTATAAATATATTTATTTTTATTTAAGGTGATACCATAATTAGTTTTCCAATTATTTTTATGTTTGCACTATTTAGAAAGCATTATATTTAAATGTTCTATTCTAACTTTAGATTGATTAGAAGCTCTCCTACACCCAAATTCAACTACATATGGTGCTGATTTTGCGTTATTGTTTTGCTTTGGGTTAGGTCCACACACTGCATGCCTGGCTTTGCTCTTAAGGCTCATTCCTGGTGGGCTCAGGTAATCATATGCTATTTGGGGGGATAAAAATGTGTCAACTGTGTGCAATATTAGTGACCTACTTACCTCTGGTGACTCAGACTTCTGTCCTATTACAAAGCATACTGACTTCCAGGGTACTCGAATTCTCTACCTGAGAATTTTAAAGACAATGACCAGAAATTCTCTTGTTCTCTTTACTCTTAAATAGCCAAAATTATATTGTATCACCTATTATCATAATTTTATTTTTTGTATATTAAATAAGTTCTATATATTATATTATGTATTATCTGTGATTACAAACTGATCCAGACCAGAGTTCCTCTCATAGCTTTAAGTTGCTATCACCAATAGACGATAAGTATAATAGACTAGTCCTTTGAAAATATATCCAAGAAAAGATAACAATGAATCAGTAGAAGATTAGCCTTGCCTTTGTAGTATTCAAAGTACATACTACTACTACTACTACTACTACTACTACTACTACTACTACTACTACTACCACCAACTAAATTCAAAGTTTTTAATATTTTTTGAGACAGATAATGATAATCTTACCATTTCATATGCTTTATTTACAATGCTGAGGTCTTCTCTACCTGAACTTAATAATAAAATAATAATAATAATAATCGTGGCTTTTTTATGGGTGTTGTTTGCTTGGATGATTTTCCTCCAGCCTTTTATTTTGAGTCTATGTTTGTTCTGACTATTCAGGTGCGTTTCTTGTAGGCAACAGAAGGTTGGATTGAGTTTTTTGATCCATTTAGCCACTCTGTGTCTCTTAACTGGTGCATTTAGTCCATTAACATTGAGAGAAAGAATTGTCCTGGGAGTTAGTGCCATCTTTATATCAAAGTTTGGTGTGTCTGTTGGTAAGCCTTTTCTTAAAGTATGCCATTCAGTTTTTCTTTTAAGAATGGTTTTGAGTCTGTAAAGTTTCTGAGCTGTTGTTTGTCTGTGAAACTATGTATTGTTCCTTCAAACCTGAAAGTGAGTTTTGCTGGGTGCAGTATTCTAGGTGAGGCATTTATTTCATTGAGTTTTGTCACTATGTCCCACCACTGCCTTCTGGCCTTGAGTGTTTCTGGTGACAGGTCTGCAGTAAATATCAAGGATGTTCCCTTGAATGTAATTTCTCTTTTCGATCTTGTTGCTTTCAGAATTCTGTCTCTATCTATGGGATTCATCATTGTGACAAGGATGTGTCTTGGGGTGTTTTTTCTGGGGTCTCTTTTAGTTGGCACTCTTCAGGCATGCAGGATTTGATCGCATGTATTCATTAGCTCTGGTAGTTTCTCTTTAATGATGTTCTTGACTGTTGATTCTTCCTGGAGATTTTCTTCCTGAGTCTCTGGGACTCCAATGATTCTTAAGTTGTTTCTGTTGAGCTTATCATAGACTTCTATTTTAATCTGTTCCCATTCTTTGAGTAATATTTCCATTGTTTGATCATTTGCTTTGAGGCTTTTTTTCCAATTTCTTCTGCTGTATGGAATTGTTATGCATCTCATCTTCCAGAGTACTGATTCTATCCTTAGCTGCTGTTAACCTGTGGGAAAGCTCAACCATGTTTTTCTTCAATTCATCTACTGAGTTTTTCATACCTGTTATTTGATCTGAAATTTCAGTTTGGAGTTTTCTCATTTCTATCTTCATATTCTCTTGATTCTTATTAGTGTTCTCTTCTATACTTCTATACTCCTATTCAACATAGCACTGGAAGTACTCGCTATAGCGATTAGGCAAGAAAAAGATATCAAGGGAATCCAGATAGGAAAGGAAGAAGTCAAGCTCTCACTGTTTGCAGATGACATGATACTCTACTTAGAAAACCCCAAAGACGCTACCAAAAAGCTTCTAGAAACAATAGATTCATATAGCAAGGTGGCAGGTTACAAAATTAACACACAAAAATCAATGGCCTTTCTATACACCAATACTAATAAGGAAGAAATGGACATTAAGAAAACAACCCCATTCACAATAGTGCCACACAAACTCAAATATCTTGGAATCAACTTGACTAAAAATGTGAAGAAAAACTATAAAAACTATAAAAACTATAAAAAAATGTGAAGAAAACTATAAAACTCTGCTCCAAGAAATAAGAGAGGACACGCTGAAATGGAAGCACATACCCTGCTCATGGATTGGCAGGATTAACATCATTAAAATAGCAATACTCCCCAAAGCACTGTAAAGATTTAATGTGATACCCCTAAAGATACCCATGACATTCTTCAAAGAAGTGGATCATGCACTTTTGAAATTTATTTGGAACAATAAACACCCTCGAATAGCTAAAGCAATCATTGGGAAAAAGAATATGGGAGGAATTAATTTCCCCAACTTTAAACTTTACTACAAAGCAATAGTCATCAAAACAGCATAGTACTGGAATAAGGACAGACCCTCAGATCAGTGGAATAGGCTTGAATACTCAGAGAATGTTCCCCAGACATACAATCACCTAATTTTTGATAAAGGAGCAAAAAATCCTAAATGAAACAAAGAAAGCCTCTTCAACAAGTGGTGTTGGCACAAGTGGCTAGCCACTTGCAAAAAATTGAACTTAGACCCCCAGCTAACATCATGTACGAAGGTAAAATCCAAATGGATTAAAGACCTCGATATCAGACCCAAAACCATAAGACATATAGAACAACACGTAGGTAAAACACTCCAGGACATTGAGACTAAAGGCATCTTCAAGGAAGAAACTGCGCTCTCCAAGCAAGTGAAAGCAGAAATTAACAGATGGAATATATTAAGCTGAGAAGCTTTTGTACCTCAAAGGACATAGTGCCCACGATAAAAGAGCCACCCACTGAGTGGGAGAAACTATTCACCCAAAACCCATCAGATAAGGGGCTAATTTCCAAAATATACAAGGCACTGACAGAACTTTACAAGAAAAAAAAATCTAATCCCATCAAAAAATGGGGAGAAGAAATGAACAGACACTTTGACAAAGAAGAAATACAAATGGCCAAAAGACACATGAAAAAATGCTCCACATCACTAATCATCAGGGAGATGCAAATCAAAACAACGATGAGATACCACCTCACACCACAGAGAATGGCACACATCACAAAGAATGAGAATAAACAGTGTTGGCGGGAATGTGGAGAGAAAGGAACTCTTATCCACTGCTGGTGGGAATGCCGTCTAGTTCAACCTTTATGGAAAGCGATATGGAGATTCCTCCAAAAACTGGAAATTGAGCTCCCATACGATCCAGCTATACCACTCCTAGGAATATACCCTAGGAACACAAAAATACAATACAAAAACCCCTTCATTACACCTATATTCATTGCAGCACTATTTACCATAGCAAGACTCTGGAAACAACCAAGATGCCCTTCAACAGAGGAATGGCTAAAGAAACTGTGGTACATATACACAATGGAATATTATGCAGCTGTCAGGAGAGATGAAGTCATGAAATTTTCCTATACATGGATGTACACGGAATCTATTATGCTGAGTGAAATAAGTCAGAGAGAGAGAGAAAAACGCAGAATGGTCTCACACATTTATGGGTTTTAAGAAAAATGAAAGATTCTTGCAATAATAATTTTCAGACACAAAAGAGAAAAGAGCTGGAAGTTCCAGCTCACTTCCGGAAGCTCACCACAAAGAGTGATGAGTTTAGTTAGAGAAATAACTACATTTTGAACTGTCCTATGTATGAGGGAAATGGAGAGCCTGTTTAGAGTACAGGTGGGGGTCGGGTGGGGAGGAGGGAGACTTGGGACATTGGTGATGGGAATGTTGCACTGGTGATGGGTGGTGTTCTTTACATGACTGAAACCCAAACACAATCATGTATGTAACCAAGGTGTTTAAATAAAAAAAAATAGACTGACAAAAAAATAATAATCGTGGCTATTGTTAAATGAAGGTTAAAAATTGTATCCGATACTAATGATACAAAAACAAAACCAGTCTATCTATAGTCTTTTGTTGTTATTGTTTGTTTTTGTTTTGGGGCCACACCCAGTGACACTCAGGGGTTACTCCTGGCTATGCATTTATAAATTGCTCCTGACTAGGGGCACCATATGGGACCCTGGGGAATGCACTGAAGTCCTTCCCGGGTCAGCCTTATGCAAGGCAAACTTCCTACCACTGTGCTAGCACTCTGGCCCCTAGCCATAGTCTTTTTAAGTAATTTACACAAAAGGTGAATTTTCTTTCTACCACTGATTGCCAACATATTATTTGGACTCAGAATCTAAGCACAACATATACTCCTATTGAGAAAGAAATGATCCCCTTCCTGAAAGTTAGATAAGAAATCCTTTTTCTAAAATGTCTCAAACAACTGTTCTCTTCTTATCTTAGTCTAAATGTTAATTAACATGTACTAATGAGATATTATTTAAAAATTTTAACAAAAATGCCAGCACTGATCTTGAAAGTAGTTGTACTACTAGATGTTTCCCATTTAACATTTATTCACTCTACCTTCGTCCAACAAGACACAAATTTAAACTGATTTTTTTCCTTCAATTATATGGAATAGAGTATTTTTTTAAAAAAGTGTACCATTTACAAGGCTCCTACTTTAAAAGGCATATTTTAAGATAAAAACTTGTCATTTTTATGACCCACAAAGCAATTTGGACGCCTCTGTTTTTAGAATTTTATTTTTATATGATAGAGCAGTAAGCAGCTTAAATGGAAAATATATTTACTTTAGTTGCTTTAAACAACAACCTACCTCTAGCTCCTATATCTCTAAAAATTAGTTGCTCTAGTTAACTTTTTTCTGGATTTAAGAAAAATCTCAAACCTTTGCTTGCCCAGGGCTTTCTGTAGAATCTTGCCACAATCTATCATCAGGCCTCACTTGTGTACCAAAGGCAGCATTTTTGGCATTATTCTGTGGCTCGGTTTTATTTCTAGTTAATCCAGTATCTAGGTAGCAGTTCCTCTACTTGGAACATAGTTTTCTACAGACAAAGAAAATGGGTCATGGCCCATTTTGACATTTTTTGTTTTTATTTTTGTTTTTTTGATTTATTTTTGGACCACACCTGGTAATACTCGTTGCTTATTCCTAGCTCTGTGCTAAGGGATAACTCCTGGCATTGTCCAAGTGATTGTATGTGGTTCCAGGAATCGAAACTGGTTTGGCTGCAGGTAGGCAAGTCTTTTCGCAGCTCTGCTATCTCTTAGCCACAGGGAATTTATTTATTTATAGTGATATTATCCATGGATGGTTAAATCCTATTGGCCATCTGAGTCACCTGCCCCCACAGTACTGTTAATTCCTTAAAAAATGTATTTTTAGAAAAACTATATTTAAATGGTAAGTCAATGGCCTCATATATATGCATATTAACATTTAAAATTTACCATATAATATATTAAAGTAATGATTATCATTTTAAATATATATTCATATATTTTTCTATATATATAGTACATAGAGGTGAGAAATACATAATTATGGCTATAAGAAAAATACAGCAATAATCTCTCTTTTGATTTGTCTGTTACTATCAGTTGTTCATCACTGACTACCCAAATATATAAATATGTATAAATATTCATCATCATATATTTCTGATACAAAATATATTTACGAGTAATTGGTACACTAATTTTTAATATTAAATATAATATCCAATTATATTAATACAGCATTAATGAATACAGCATTAAAATTATAAATGACTTTTTTCCCTTTAGTCAAAAGGAGAAATACTTTGTACCTCTAGTCAAAAAAAAAGAAAATGATCAGATTTAACTGGGAGAAATTCTATACAAAAATGCTCAAGGACTATGATTATCAACCATTATCTTGGTCATAGTACAAGTGATCACTAAAAGTAACATTAATGTGAAGTTATATTAATGAGTTAATTGTTCTTGTTTGAGAAAATGAGCTAATCTTTTATTTTTTATTAAACTCATTGATTTTCTTTGAGTAAAAAACTTTCTTTCTTCAGTAATTTGCTTTTTCTAATTGTGATATATCCTGCAATCGATATCTGTATTGTGATGTCTGTCAATGCATTTAATTTCTTCTTCTTGATTATAATGAGATGTTTCATAATATTTTAAGTTTTCTATATTTAGGCAACATAGAAGTTTAATTATCAATAAACCCTAATTTACTCAGGATATCATAGATTATTTCCATAACAAGTTCACCTAGAAATGTGCATAAATTCACATTATTTGTACTATCAGCCACTTGGTTTTGCAGAAATGTTCTAATACTATTTGACTATGCAATAATGTTTGAGTCTTCAAAGTCACAGGATAGAAATAAAGTTTTGGGGCTGGAGAGATAGCACAGTGGTAAGGCATTTGCCTTGCATGTGGAAGGACGGTGGTTTGAATCCCAGTATCCCATATGGTCCCCGAGCCTGCTGGGGAGATTTCTGAGCATAGAGCCAGGAGTAACCAACCACTTGAGCACTGTCAGGTGTGATTCCCCCCCCCCCAAATAAAATAAAGTTCTTTTTTTTTCTTTTTTGTAACTGGTTTTCAATTTTGGTTCATTTTTTGCTTATTCCTCTTGTAATTTTGTTGTTACTCCCTTACTGTGTTTTGGCTTTATTTCGTTTTGTTTTGCTATGTTTTTCTTTTTTTTTCTCCTTCCTTCTTCTAAATGGATATTTATAACACCTAGACCACTCCTCCTAGTTTTTCTCTTTTTTGTTTGCCTTTTTTTCTTTCTTCCTTGCCCCTCCCCATGGTACCAAGACCAGATAGCTGAACGTTCAATTAGTGGAAATAAAAACTGATCAGACATGAATACCAAACCCAAAGTCAACAACAGAATTAATACTCAATCTACAACAAGCTGTACAAGTGGGGAACAGTTGCACTAGCATTATGGGGGTAAAGGAGAGAGATGTGGAATGCATTCTGGGAACAGGGGTGGAGGGAGGACAACACTGGTGGTGGGAATGCCCCTCATTCTTTGTCACTATGTGCCTCAAATATTACTGTGAAAGAATTATAATTCACTTTGACCATAATAAAATTAAAAAAAAAAAAGAAATTAGTAGAATGGATAAGGTACTTGTCTTACACAGTGCTGCTATAGATACTCGGCACCACATGTGGTCACCCAAGACCTAATAGATTTATGCCTGAACTCAAAGCCAGGAATAATCCTTGAGAACTGTTGGATATTGACCAACCTTTTATCCTAAAGTCTGTGGCTTCATCATAATTATTTCAACTTAAATTAATAATGCAATTTCTTTTCCTCTGGGATTTCTCACAGCCCTGAATACAAAAATGAGAATTAAAAATACAATTTTTTAATCTTTGATTATTGTCCTGTAAATGCAAGTTCATAATATCTTTAGGCTTCATGAATATAGTAAAAGTCACATAGCAAATAGTAGATGACTGCCATAACATTTTAGTATTTCTTAGCAAAGTCGGTCATTTGTATTATAGTCTTTAAATGCACCCCAGTTTCTAGATTGTATCACTTAGATAATGATATCAATTGCATTACCATTGCATTAGAGTTAAGTTTGATTTTTAAAAGCCAAAGCAGTCCAGGTGCAGATTTCTCTGCAAATTTGGGAGATTTATTTCTAGATCCTTGAAAGTTTCCTTGTAATTAAGGCTATCATTAAATATCTACTAATTAAAATGTCCATAGCAACACCCATAAGCTAAATCTCTACAATATGTTGCTATAATTGGCACAGATTTAAAACATAGTCCTCAGCAAAGTTGAGCTCACTTAGCAAAGGACACAAGAACCTCAGAAAAATATCTGTAAAGTCCAATGAATTCCTAGAGAATAGCCTTCACATAGTTCTCTCTCACTCCTCTCATTCTCTTTTTTTGTTTGTTTTTGTTTTTGGTTATGGTTTTGGTTTGGGGCCACACCCAGTGATGCTCAGAAGTTACTCCTGGCTGTGCGCTCAGAAATTACTCCTGGCTTGGAGGATCATAGGGGACCATATGGCTTTGAGGATCATAGGGGACAATATGGGGACCATATCGGAATCGAACCAAAGTCCGTCCTGGGTCAGCTGTGTGCAAGGCAAACACCCTATCGCTGGGCTACCGATCTGGCACAGTTCTCTTTTTGATACAGGTGTTCATTCAACACAGAAAAAAGTAATCAAATCTAAATGATCAATACTCATGCCATCCTGCTTCCAAAACCCATAACCTAAAACCTAGACTCTGAACAAGGGAACTATCTTCCATAATGCCATGAATTCCCAAAGCATATTAAAATAGTGATTCTGGACTTATACTGTATCAAATACTGATTTTGATATTAAAATTACACCCTCAGGCATCTAATGAAAAATAAGGCTTGAAAAATGAGAGAGAAAGTAGAGCAGGAGGGACTGGAGAGATAGCACAACAGTAGGACGTTTGCCTTGCACACAGCCGATCCAGGACAGATGATGGTTTATGGTTCAAATCCTGGCATTCCATATGGTCCCCCGTGCCTGCCAGGATTTCTGAGAGTAGACCCAGGAGTAACCCCTTAACACTACTGGGAATGACCCAACCTCTCCCCTCCCCCGCAAAAAAGAAAGTAAAGCAGGCAAGGTCCTCTTCTTGCATACTGCTGACTTGGGTTTGGTAACCCACACCCTTTCTAGTCCTGCAAGGCCAGCCAACTGTCATACCTGAATGCAAAATCTGGTGAAAGACCAAACCTTGCTTAGTCTAGCCCAAAAATGAAAACAATAATAAAAAGAAATTAAAGACCAGTTTGTGTCTTGAGGGAGGTCAGCAACAATTTGTCAGGGAGCATATGAAGCAGCAAATAAAAGGCCCTCTCCAACAGATTGTATTATATTGTGACAGCCCTACTACTTAATAAGCAATAAAAAAAAATCCCAATTTTTTAATTTTATTCCTGTATAGTCTTCAGTGTATAGGTGTGGCTCAAAAAACAAACAAAAAAAGCTTTGCTACTTTGCTATTGTTCAGTTTTGTATGAAAAAATTTAAGTGGTGAAAATTAAATTTTAATCTATTTTACTAAAAACAAGAGGATAAAAATAAATGTATTTTATAATCTATTTTAAGCTGGTAATCAGATTAGTCTTTGGGGCATGCTCTTCATTTCTTTCAGCTAATTCCTATTTTTCTCACCAATTTTATTTGGAAAAATGCCTATGTCAAGAATCCCACTTCAGCATACTGTATACCATTGGCAATCTGGATACTAATTATACTGCCAGTCACTTACAGAGCTTTCAGAACAATTCATCCTTCTTTTTGGTAGGCTCTTGACACCTTGTTCTTCAACCGATTGATTGAAATCATTCTCAGATTATATAAGAAACTTCTCCAGAAGATGACATACGCATATTTTTGATCATTTTTTCTTCTTGTAACCTGAAGTTCAAAGAGTCATGTAAGTCAGTTTTACTTTTAAAATTCTAATTTTTTAATAAGACAATTAAACATGGGTATTTAGGTCTCATTTGGCACGAAACCTGCAAGCAAATTTTCAAGTGTGAGAGATTAAGTAATAATCTAAATGAGGAGTTTCTACCAAAAAGAAAAATTCAGCATTTAAACAACTATAATTTTTACGTCAGTCTGTAGTCATAATCCTTATCCTTTTACATTATAACAGTGACATCAAGATATTTACATATATATAATTTAGGTTTATTATGTAAATTCTTTTGTCTTCTAAACTCATAAGTTGTGGTCTTTATCTAAAGCACTTTAGATTTTGAATGATTTATGACATGTGTACTTTACAGTGTGTTTTAGATTAAATGAGGTTAGATAGGTGTGATCTTAATATGTTAATTATACTTATAACAAAATAAAGCAATAAAATAAATGAGTAAAATGGGGAAATCTTTTGAGGAAAAAAAGACAGGGAAAAATAAGAGTTTCTGAGAAAGCAAATCTTCATTTGCAGTCTCAGATAATTTTGGTTTATACTCACATTCTCTTTATTTGGTTTTTAGGCCACACCCAGTGACGCTCAAGAGTTATTCCTGTCTCTGCACTCAGAAATCACTCCTGGCTTGGGGGACCATCTGAGAAGCTGGAGATTGCACCACGGTCTGTCCTGGGTTCAAGGTAAATGCCTTACAGCTGCACTATTGCTCTGGTCCCTGGGACTCACATCTTAAAATTTTTATATTATTTGCTACATCAGATTTTTATCACAAAGCTTGTATTACCACGCCATACATAAAATTTAGGGGATCTCAGCCCACCAGATGTATTCTCAGATTTTCCTGATGGGTAGAACTGAAATACCTCCCCCCCCTCCCGCCCTCCCCCCCCCCCCCAGTTCTTCAAAAGGCCCGCTGTGAATGCCTTTTTCCCTTGTGTGAATGGTTGAGGAATTTCTGAAGAGATGCTTGGCATTACATGTTCGGTCATTATTTGGCTAGCTCTCCTTTATAAACTTCAAGCAAAATTGTGGCCTCTATCAAATAATTTGGCTCAAAAATTCCAGCACCTTATCCACTGCTGGTGGGAATGCCGTCTAGTTCAACCTTTATGGAAAGCGATATGGAGATTCCTCCAAAAACTGGAAATCGAGCTCCCATACGATCCAGCTATACCACTCCTAGGAATATACCCTAGGAACACAAAAATACAATACAAAAACCCCTTCCTTACACCTATATTCATTGCAGCACTATTTACCATAGCAAGACTCTGGAAACAACCAAGATGCCCTTCAACAGAGGAATGGCTAAAGAAACTGTGGTACATATACACAATGGAATATTATGCAGCTGTCAGGAGCGATGAAGTCATGAAATTTTCCTATACATGGATGTACACGGAATCTATTATGCTGAGTGAAATAAGTCAGAGAGAGAGAGAAAAACGCAGAATGGTCTCACACATTTATGGGTTTTAAGAAAAATGAAAGACATTCTTGCAATAATAACTTTCAGACACAAAAGAGAAAGAGCTGGAAGTTCCAGCTCACCTCAGGAAGCTCATCACAAAGAGTGATGAGTTTAGTTGGATAAATAACTACATTTTGAACTGTCCTAATAATGAGAATGTATGAGGGAAATTGAGAACCTGTTTAGAGTACAGGCGGGGGTCGGGTGGGGAGGAGGGAGACTTGGGACATTGGTGATGGGAATGTTGCACTGGTGATGGGTGGTGTTAAGAAAAAAAAATATTGTTATTCAATAAAAAAAAAAAATTCCAGCACCAAAGATTACAAAGAGAACCCCTTTCTGGATAATATTTAGCCCTAAAAGCAAAGACAATGTTTTTTCTCTTTTTCAAAAATGTCCTTGCAGCTGCAGTTTTTGGTAATCAAGGGTGAAACCAGAAAGCAGACCCTGGGCTATTGATTCTCCTTAGAAAAAGGGAACCACACCTAACCACATCTAAGGGGAATTGAGGTCCTTCCTTTACTGGACTTCTAAAACTATAGAGCCCAGCTCAGCATAGACTATATTCCTAAATATTTTCTACTTCATAATAATCCCTGATTTTGCATTTGAAATAAGCTTGCAAAGAGCTGTCTAGAGTTATAACCTTCTCCTTGGTAACTCAGAATCCTTATAGCTCACACCCATAGTTTAAGTATGTTTACTTTGCTTTGTGATTGTAATTATTCTTCTCTATACCTATGACTGGTTTTACCCCTTTAAATCTCCTTGCCTAAAGATAAAGTTGTCGCACTCCTGCCAGAAGATGTGTTGACACCATATACTCTGTGTGTGGTTTCATTATTTCATATTTCGCTGCCTAAAGTGGATTCATCGAAATCCCACTGATGGCTGTAGGAAAAAAGCTGCCTGCAGCATTCAGGCGGCTAAGCATATCAGTACTTAGTTTATAGTCTTAGATAAGTTTGTATTATTTAAATATGATAGATATTAGTATATTTTTCATTATATAAATAAATTATATATTTTATTGTATTATATTGTATTAAAAACTTAACATATGCTAAATCTCTGAAATACTTCATTAGGATGAGTCACAGGTGGCTTAATGCAATGGTTCAATGAGAGTTAAATCATGACATTGTGATACATATACTTTTGGATTAAAATACAAATGGTCAAATAAAAAATACTTCTACTGAATATGTAGAGATAGAAAAATGTTATAGCTTCACGTATTAAAAATTTGTTGTCTATTTAAGTGCCTAACATTTTCTTTATTACCTTCCCTTTTTTTGAGTATGTAGTTGTAAATGGAACAGAAAAAATATGCATAATTTACCATTGGAGATGCATCTAAATAATTTTAAATTATAAATTATTTATATTTATAATTCAGTAAAATGTTTTTGAGTTTTGACTCAAAACATAAAGAAAAATATTGATCACGTTGCTTAAAAAAAGTGCACTTTTTTAGGACCGAGCTGTGGCGCAAGCTATAAGGCATCTAGCTTGCCTGCACTAGCATAGAAAAAAACATGTTTTTATTCCCCAACATCCCATATGATCCCCGAAGCCAGAAGTAATACCTGAGCATCACCAGGTGTGGCCCCCAAAAATAAACAAAAAAAATGCTCCTTTATATACATGTAAACTATATAGAAGTGTATTTGTCATGAAAAAATTACTGGTACTTTTCAATATTAGCATAACTCAGTGATAATGTTAATATTTTTAAATCTGTATTAAAATGTCCTTATAATGTTTTGATAGTCATTTCAATAGAATTTTTTTCTGTGTATTTAAATTACATTGTATTTATTTTTATGCTAATATTTTATTGATGAAGCTGATAACAAAGACAACAGAAAAATAACATCTCACCTAAAGGTATTGTGATAAAAATATCATAATAAGGGGCCTGAACTAAAAAGTACAGCAGAAGGAGCATTAGTCTTGCACACAACCAACACAGGGTGGATCCCTACCATGCTGTATGGTCCCACAAGCCTGCCAGAAGGGATTTCTGAGTGCAGTCAGGAGTAATCCTAGTGGCTGGGTGTGACCCCAAAACAAAACAAAACAAAACAAACAAAAAAAACAAACAAGCAAGCAACAAGACTATCACAATAAATGTCGTGAAACTGTTAAATCATCAGTTTTTGACCTGTTCTCTTACTAACTCAGTTTGTTTGCAAAATGATCCATGCTTGTATTGGGACCTCATGTGGGAGCCCCAACTCTTAGTGATCAATGCCATCACAACTGTGAACAAAGGAAGTTCTACACTACAGTGTCAATGTCAGCACTATCTTTTCAGCATGGGATGCTTTCAGTTTATAGTTGGTAAAATTCATCTGCGAGTTAAGGAATTTGGGTATCCATATGTATTTTCACATTTGATATCTAGATAACTATCACTGTGTCTTATATTTGTTCCTGAAAAAAATACCTAGGATACCATTCTAAAGAGTTTGTAAAAATAATTAATCCATGTGTTATGAAAATTTTGTTTTAGAGTTTTTGCTGGTAGCATTCTAGTTATCTAGTAATGTTTCACAGCACATACTTAGATCTACAAAATATAGCCATTACAAGTTGTTCCAACATGAACCAGCTTATCCCTCTTTAGACATCTGGTGATACTTCACTCAATATTTATCTTTCAATATTGACTTCCATTCTGCATTAATAAGTGGTTACATCCTTTATCTGTTAAGATAAGGTGACCTGTGTGTGTGTGTGTGTGTTTATTTTCTAAAGAAAATTCAAGCGCAATCAATAGTTTTACCTTTGAGAAATTTTATCCAGAGTTCATGACAGATTTATCATTTAATAATTGAATCATTAATATTGTTCTATGTTCCAAAAGCAACATCATGCTTGTTGTTTATTAGCATTTTGTTTTCAATATTTACTGCAACTTCAAAATGATCATCATCATGCTAGTATGCTAAATACATTTTGAAATAATTCCTTCTTTCACATGTACAGTATTTTCTTAATTCAGTAATGTTATATTTTACCTTAATTATGATTCTAGTAGACAAGGAAGTGGAAAAATATTGGAAAGAAAGAATTGTCTTTTAAAATAGGTTTCTTATTTGAACACTATCCATAATTTTTAAACAAAGAAAATGACCATATTTTTGTGAACTACACTAGGAATAAAGTTCCACTTCTGGAGGGTTAGTGGTTAAAAAATATGTTGTGTGAACAAAGCACAATTTTATTTCTTTTAAAAATTACACTAAGGTTTAAAGTTCTTATCAGAGGTTAAGAAATATTTGTAGGATCTGGAGAATAGCTCTAGCCGGCATGGGGTTTGGGAGACACCCCATGTCGAAGGCCTTCTCCCTATCTTGGGTGTGCTGGGAACCTTGATAGGTCCCCAGCTGTCCCCTCTTCTGCCCCCAGACTCCAGGCCCTCCCTGGGTGATAGCCAAGGAGGCCAGACAAGGTGCGTGTCAGGTGGTCCCTCCTGGATGGGGTCCCAAGCTTTCCCCAATCTTTCCCCAGCACTAGGGTGGGAAGGGCACAGTGTGGAGGGCGGGCAGACCCTGGCTTACGGCTCTCTACTGCATCCTTTCTTGATCTGGAGGCTAGCTCTACCCGGCATGGGGTTGGGAGAGACCCCATGTCGAAGGCCTTCGCCCTAATTTGGATATGCTGAATCCTTCCTTGATCTGAAGGCTAGCTCTAGCTGGCATGGGGTTTGGGAGACACCCCATGTCGAAGGCCTTTTCCATAACTTGGGTGTGCTGGGAGCCTTGATAGGCACCCAGCCTTCCCCTCTTCTGTCCCCAGCCAGCAGGCCCTCCCTGGGTGCTAGCCCAGGTGGCCAGACAAGGTGGGTGTTTGTTGGTCCCTCCTGGATGGGGTCCCAATCTTTCCCAGCCTTTCCCCAGCACTAGGGTGGAAAGGGCACAGGGTGGAGTGCGAGCAAACCCTGGCTTCCAGCTCTCTACTGAATTCTTTCTTGATCTGGAGGCTAACTCTAGCCGGCATGGGGTTTGTGAGACACCCCATGTCAAAGGCCTTCTCCTTAATTTGGGTGTGCTGGGAGACTTGATAGGCCCCTAGCCTTCCCCTCTTCTGTCCCGGCCTCCAGGCCCTCCCTGGGTGTTAGCCCAGGTGATCAGACAAGGTGGGTGTCAGGTGATCCCTCCTCTATGGGATTGCAAGCTTTCCCTGCCCTTCCCCCAGCACTAGAGTGGGAAGGGCACAGGGTGGAGGGCGGGCAGACCCTGGCTTTCGGCTCTCTACTGAATCCTTTGTTGATCTGGAGGCTAGCTCTACCCCGCATGGGGTGTGGGTGACACCTCATGTTGAAGGCCTTCTCCTTAACTTGGGTGTGCTGGGAGCCTTGATAGGCCCCCAGCCATCCCCTCTTCTGCCCCCAGCCTGCAGTCCCTCCCTGGGTGCTAGCCCAGGTGACCAGACATGTGGGTGTCGGTGGTCCCTCCTGGATGGGGTCTTAAGCTTTCCCTGCCCTTTCCCCAGCACTAGGGTGGGAAGGGCACAGGGTGGAGGGCTGGCAGAACCTGGCTTCTGGCTCTCTACTGAATCCTTTCTTGATCTGGAGGTTAGCTCTATCCGGCATGGGGTGTGGGGGACACCCCATGTCGAAGGCCTTCTCCCTAACTTGGGTGTGCTGGAAAGGGCACAGGGTGGAGGGCAGGCAGACCCTGGCTTCTGGCTCTCTACTGAATCCTTTCTTGATCTGGAGGCTAGCTCTAGCCGGCATGGGGTATGGGAGACACGCCATGTCGAAGGCCTTCGCCCTAACTTGGGTGTGCTGGGAACCTTGATAGGCCTCCAGACGTCCCTTCTTCTTCCCCCGGCCTTCAGGCCCTTCCTAGGTGCTAGACCAGGCTGCCAGACAAGAAGGGTGTCAGGTGGTCTTTCCTGGATGGGGTCCCAAGATTTCCCCACCCTTCCCCAAGCACTAGGGTGGGAAGGGCACAAGGTGGAGGGCGGGGAGACCCTGGCCTCCGGCTCTCTACCGAAATGGTGGGTCCTAACTTGGGGTGTGCTGAGATTTGCTTGGTTGCACTAAGGTTATCATTTTCAATTTCTTACCAGTCTACATTTTCAAAACTGCGGGAGCTACTGCCCCCGTGCACGCAATATATGTTAAGAGTATTCCCTATTCTTAAGTTATGTTATGCGTATGCAGAATGTCCATTTTGTTTTATGCCCTTTCGCACACCCCAGAAAGCTTATTTACTCCTTAACTCTCTTCCCCCCAACCATCAGTAGCACACATTAATCATTTTAACTTTAGTACTGCACAATCCCAATCATAAACCGAAGCCTAGCATTGGATCTAACAAACCCCAACTATTTCAAAAGACATAAAATGGACATGTATGTCTTTTGAATATTTTATGTGTTTTTTCTCTGACAGCTATATGTCTTACGAAATATTCTCTTATACAGCGACGATCCTAACCACTTTTTACCTTTTCTTCTCTTTGTGAGCTGTTCAATAAGAAATTTTGGTGAAAGTGTCCCCCAGTGTAATGATTATGCTTGTACCATTTCATGGGGATTGTTGGACTTGTTCTTAAGGCCCCCATATGCGGTGATAACGCCACGTGGCATTGTTCCTTGTTTGCATAGGCACATTAAAATTGAAAAATACTATATATACAAATAAGATCTTATCTAATGGAGATTGGAACACACAAATTTTGTAGTGCAACGGGACCTTACACCCTGAACATTTACATAATGACCTGGCACAGGCCTCAGAAGAATGGGCATTCTCCATTCACCCCTGAACTAGGGAAGCCATCCACAAAACATCCAAGTTTGTCTATAATATCACCTGGAAGCAATCCTCTCCCAGGGAAGACCCTACCATTGCTCTGACATGGACCTGCTCAAAAGAGACTTCTCTTAACACTGAGAAGACTTAAGAACGACCTGCTTACAGGACAGGGCTCTCTGCATTGCCCTTTAATTGTGAGATGAAGCTAGAGGACGCTCCACATCCTGACTTCAATGTAGAATATGCAGATTCCAGGATCTTTAATACAGAAACATAATACCAACAACAGAGACTGTGTGAAAAATAAAAGTGTGTTGGATTGGACAAACTAGCTTGCCTGGAGCCTAGAGTTGGTCTTATGTCAGGAAACTTCAGGGGTAGGGTCTCCTTATATTTAGGCCAAGGTTTTTCATTCCCATGTCCCTCATATTTTGGTGGGCCTATGCAAACAATAATTGCCACTCTAACACCATTTTTACTGTGCCTCTTTGACTCTAATGTTTAAAAAAAAAAGCCACTTAAACTTTTGAGGTTAACTTTAATATACATGTGCATGGAAATGTAAAAAAATACTATGACTTTAATGTTTAAGGAGTTACATAAGAGTTATAGCTTTAGATTGCTTTGTGTGCTAAGAAATATTACAATGTATTTCAATCTGGGGACTTGAGGGATAAAGTAATTATACATGGGTTCTGTTTTATTTATCTTAAAGTTCTTTGGCTGAAAGTTCAAATTTAAGATATCAGTAAGGGGACTTCTGAGAATTCTGTTTAAGGGTGATTGCCCTTCCACTGTAACTTTACCTTGTCCTCTTTCTTTGCATCTTTGTTCTCATAATTAAAAATTAAAAATTAAAAAAAGAGAAATATTTGTGGATATAAGGTTTTCCACTGAGCAGAAACAGTCCATTGTAAGTTCCAAGTTTCATAATCTTATTATCAACCATTAGGGCACAGTGTAACAGATTTGACTGGGCTGAGTTTCACCCTATTCTGGGACTCTTCACTTTAATAATTTGATGCTTTATCTTTAGTTCAGCCTGATATCTTGGCATAGTTTTACTGAACCCACATTTTTGGGGGGTTTGGCCCTCAAGGCTTTCTGCTGACTCTGAGCTCAAAATTTCTTTCTGGCAGGCACAGGTGATGACAGGGTTAGAATTTGTGTAGACTGCATGCAAGATAAACACCCTACTGCTGTGCTATCATTCCAGCCCTTGAGCCCACATTTAATTTCTTTCCACTTGAAGGCAACACACAATATTTGTGTGACTAAAATATATTTATTCAGATATATTGAATATTTAGTGAAATTATAATTTACTAGAGTTCTAATTATTAATGGAATTGTAACTTTTAAAATATATTCTACATCAGTGGTCCTCAAACTATGGCCCACGGGGCTACATATTGTATTTGTATCTGTTTTGTTTCTTCATTGCAAAATAAGATATATGCAGTGTGCATAAGAATTCGTTCATAAGTTTTGTTTTTACTATAGTCAGATCCTCCAATGGTCTGAGGGACAGTGAACTGGCCCTCTGTTTAAAAAGTTTGAAGACACCTGGTTATAAAAGCAATTTTGGGGGGTTTAGGTACAACTGGTGGTGCTCAGGTGTTATTTTTGGCAGGGGTGCTCCTGGCAGGTATGCGGACCATGCGGGATGCTAGAATTGGAACCACTGTCTGTCCTGAATTGGCTGCGCGCAAGGCAAACACCCTAACACTGTGCTATCTCTTTGGCCCCTCATAGAAACAATTTTTATAGAAAAAAGAAAAACTGAGATAATAAAAGAGAAATGAGAAGAACAGTTTTATGAGAGGTGAGTTTCAGATCAGTTGGTTCTAGAATAATTAATAAATTCCCCTTGTAGGCTTGTCCCTTGGGGTATAGTCAAACCTGGGTTTACATCATGCACAGAGAGATGCTGCATGTAAATCCAAGTAAAATATGTTAAAAAAAAAAAGTTCCAACCTAACTTTATTTTAGGTTTTTGTGTAAAAGACAAGACAAAGGAAATAGTTCTAGTCCAGGAAAGATTGTTGCATTTCATGTATTTTTTAAAAATTTTAAATTAAGCTTTCAATTTCTTTTGCACTATTTTCCATAGAAATGAATTACTGTTATGTTGAATTAAATAATTAAAGATGGGGCTGGATGGAGGTGGATGGCATCCCAGGCCACGTGGCTCTGCAACCCCCATCCAGCCAGCAGGTCCAGGCCCAGGTGAACGGCGGAATCAGACTCATCCAGAGACAGGCATCAGGAAGCATCAGCTTTAATCATGCCCTATCCACCACATGTGTGTGGCCTACATCATAACCTTTCAAGCATTCAGCCATTCTTAGCCCTGCATCTTAACTCCTTTCAGCCATCTCACTTTGGCTTCCATCCTGGTCAAAGACCAAAAGAGGCAGAGACCCAGAAGCAGAGCGCCCAGCAGGGCAAAAAGCCTAATCTCCTGGCTCAAGGGTTTATCTACCTATTCCAAGACCCCTCCCAGGAATGGTCTTGCAGGTAAGGTCACACCTAATATTCAGTTCCCAATACCCCTCCCAGAAATGGGCGGGTCTCAGATAGCTACACCTAAATCCAGGGTAGAGTTACACTGTTATGCACAAAGAAAATATCTGATGATCACATTGTTTTCAAAACAGTGGTAATTCAGAACTGTTCCTTGATTTTCCAAGTATTTAGATTCACTTAATTAATGCTCACATGATATGGGAGAGAGATAAATATGTAAAAGTATTAAAGTAGTATATAAATGAATGAAAATGAAATTATAGTAATGTATACTTAAAGAAAATTTATGTATAATTCCTAAATTAGAAGCAATTTACTTTAGGGTTCAGAGTTATTGAGCAACGTTGAGTACCTATGCATGTTGGAACTTATTGCACATCATATGGCACAGGGGTCTCAAACCCATTTTACCTGGGGGCTCCAGGAGGCAAAGTCAGGGTGAGGCAAGGCCTCATAAGGGATTTCACATAAAAAAATGTCCTCAAACGTCATTATTAACAGTTTTAGTTATTTCTTCTGAACATGAGTAGAACATTGAGTGAAGATCATGAACAGTTCTTTTGAACATGGCATCTTTTGCCTATTTCTTGCTGCTAGAGACTTGACAGTGCTTCTTCTCACAAATCTGAACCACATTTTGCTTTAGAGAGGAAGCAGTTGAGACCCTCAGTATGGCTTGAAGATTATCATCATTAAGTCTAGACCTGTACTTTGACTTATTGAAGTTCAATGTGGAGAATAAATTTTCACACAAATATGGGCTCCCAAAAAGCACATGGTGCGTTTGAACATTCAGGAAAGCTCAGGAAAGCTGGGGGGCAATTCTCTCAAAAATTGCCCATGCATGTCTGCTTTTCCACTAATCTCCCTGAACTTGGCTTTGAAATCAGAGTTTCATTGCAGGTCAATGAGCTCCATTTGAAGCACAGGAGGGGCAACTTGCACATTAAAGGAAAAGGGGTCCACAAAAATTTGAAAAGAGGCTCTGTGCCTTTTGAAGTGTGCAAATCTGTAATCAAATCCCTTTTCTAGCTTAAAAATAGCATCAACATATTTCTCACCACTGAATGGTATGCCTGCATCCACAAATTCCTTGCATGCTGGGAAATGGCAAAGGTTTGTCTGAGAGAGCTGGAATTTCCATAACACAAGTTTTGTGGAGAATGCTCCATGTTGTCATAGGCAGCACTGATAAGCTTCCCTGGGCCTTGTAACATCTTGTTAGTACATTCAGCTTCTGTGTGATGTCAACAAGAAAAGCTAAGCCCATGAGCCATTTTTGATCACTCAACTCAGAAACAGCATTCCAACCCTTCTCCATGAAGGCTTTCACTTCTCTCAACTCAAAAAATCTCCCCTTCTGAGCCAACATACCTCAGTGAAATAGAGCACATCTCCATATTCTGACTCCATTTCCTCTAAAAATGCATGGAACCTCCTGTGCTTTACGCCCCTGGTTGATGCATTTCACAACAACAAACATCACATTATCACACGGCAGGCATTTACTGCAAAGGGCCTGCTGATGGATAATGCAGTGAAGAGCAATGGCCTTCTCTACACCCTCCTCTTCAGTTCTTTTTTAACAAATGCCACCAGTCCACTTTTCCGCCCTGTCATCAATGGTGTTCCAACAGTTATTATTCCAAAAAACCTCTTCCATGGCAAACCTGCATTCTCAATGGCATCACACAGATGCCAAAATATCTCATTAGCGGTGGTCTGGCCATGCATTGGAATTATTGTGAGCAGTTCCTCTGTCAATTCAAAATTGCAATCAACACCACGGACATAAATTGTGAGCTGCGCAGTGTCCGTTATATCTGTGCCCTCATCAAAAGCAACTGAGTATGCATCCAAACATTTGGCTTTCTCACACAGTTGATGATAAATGCCACTTGACATGTCATAAATGCACTCTGCCACAGTGTTGGCAGAAAGGCTGATTTTGCTAAACTGACCTTTCTTTACTGGACAGATAGTACTTGCAGCCTGTAACATGCATTTTTAAGCAAACTCTCCTTCTGTGAATGGTTTCCCTGCCTTAGCAATCATCTCACTAACCATGTAACTAGCTTCGACTGATGCATCATTCTCTTTGGTTGCTTTCTTTTTTTTTTTTTTTTTTTTTGGTTTTTGGGCCACACCCGGTGGTGCTCAGGGTTACTCCTGGCTGTCTGCTTAGAAATAGCTCCTGGCAGTCATGGGGGACCATATGGAACAACGGGATTCGAACCAACCACCTTTGGTCCTGGATAGGCTGCTTGCATGGCAAACGCCGCTGTGCTATCTCTCCAGGCCCTGGTTGCTTTCTTGAAGAAATCTTGTTGCCTCATTATACATGCTTTAAGACTGGCAACCCACTTAGCTCTCTCATTTCCTTGATATTTTGCACATTCCTCAGCATGTTTAGTTGAATAATGGTGCTTTAAGTTGTACTCCTTGTGCACTGCAACTTTCTCTGAGCAAATAAGACATGTGGGGATGCCCCTGTGCTCACCAAAGAAATACTGCATCTCCCACTTTTCCTGAAATTGTCTGTGCTTGTCATGAATCTTTTTCTTCATTGCAGGCTTTGATGAAATCATGATGAAGGTATGACAAAATATAATTCTGTAATAAACTTCTCTCCCTTAGGCTTCTGATAATGCAAGGGACAGTGGGCAGGAGCAGCGGAAATGACGTCTGTGCTAGGCGCAAAGTATTCCCGATTATTCGCTTACCGAATATTTGCAATAAAAAAATTGCATTAGTAAGAAAAAATGCATTAAGCATTTGCATACCCCAAATGGAACTGCTTGGGTATGTGAATGTTAAATGCGATTTTTTTTACTAATGCAATTTTTATTGTGATTATTCAGTAAGCGTATAATTGCGAATACTGCGATATTTGAAGGCCGGCTGCGGGCCACAAAATGTAAGGAGGGCCGCAAATAGCCCGGGGGCCACGAATTTGAGACACCTGATATAGCCCCTTGAGCCTAGCAAAGAGTTATCATTGAGCAGAGTCAAGTGTATATCAGACATATTTTTAAGTGTGGCCTCCAAACCTGAAAGGAAAAATAAAATGAAAGTGACCTTATCATGATAGGCTTATTAAAATGTAATGCTAGAACAAAATGTAAAACATAAATGAGGTTTTCTAGTATATGTGGACAGGAAAATTAATTTAATTTTTAATTGAAGAGCATTATTTTGAGTATGAATATGAATTTAATTTGGTATTTAGACATGTTATCCTAGGAATTGTTAGATAAATCTTAAAATACTCTGCTCTAGAGTTTCTCTACTTTGGGCCATGTGATTCAAGAGGGCCACAGATAAAAATTATGTAAAATGAGGACCATGAAATAAGAATAAATGTCAGAAAAGAAAACAATGTCAGAAGGTATTCTTGTGGGGTCAAAGAGATAACACAGTGATAGAGAGTTTGCTTTGTACATGGCTGACCCAGGACAGATGTGGGTTCGATCCCTCGTATTCTATAGGGTCCCTCAGAGCCAGGAGCAATTTCTGAATGCAGAGACAGAACTCATCCCTGAGAGCCACTGGGAAATACCAAAAAAATAAAAGTATGTATTCTTGTGAGAAAACTTTGCAAAGCATAGGCTTTTACAAGAATCTCATTGACTGGTTTATATGTGAGAATGAATCTTATGTTTGTTTTTTTTTTCCCAAATCATGAGATCGAACATGGAATTCATTTTGAATTTGAAAATGTAGTAAGAAAGGGTTTTAACATGTGCTGTTATTGCTTGGAGAAGTGATTCTAACTCACCTTGACTTCCAATGTCAAAATAAATTTGAGATATTGATATATCTAAAATAACTATCAATTATCAAATTGTATAAGGATATTTCTAAACATTGATACCAAAAGTATGGAAGAAATTAAAAATATATATATTTAAAATATATATAATGAAATATATATTCAATTTTAATGGAATGAGCAGTATAAGGGTTAAATACATGTCAAGCATGTGTTCAATGCCTCTTCACTTCCTGATACCACATGGCTGTCCACCAAGGTAGCTCTCACTGTCCTCAGAGCTGCTGTTTATTTGCCTTAGAGCCTCAAAGACTCACTGAGGAGTCCCAGGTATTCTTCAGCACCCCAAATCCAAGCAGAAAATTAAGAAGACCCATTCTCTAGCTCTCGCATTGGACTCAGCATGCTGTTGAAAATTGCCCCAAGCTTCCTTGGGTCTCCTTAGCTCTATTCATGTCTCACCAAATAAAGTACAAGATCAAAATAAAACAAATATAACAATCTTGTCTTGTACTTTTATATAAATGTAGAAGTTCTGCCCTGAGCTAAACATGAATAAAATAAACTGATCTCTTGGTTAATGTTGCAGCTTGACAAACTTTCAGAATTAAAAGCTTAGATGACTGGGTGAGGAGACTCCTTTTTTAACTAAACACATCAAGATAAGGATCACAAAATATCAGTCAGGAGTTATAGTTTAATCAGAACAATGACGTTAACCTTTATAGAATAGGTCACTATTTTATTTAATTTTTGAGAAACAAAAAGAAGTGACTATCAGATAAAAAGGAAAGTAATTTTTCTAAATGAGATATAATTTTCAAAACATCTTTGGAGAAGATAGGAATAGCAACCTTTAATTATGATTGGGATTTGTACAGAAATACTGGTACATCAATTTAATCAAAAGCAGATGTTCTACTTTCAGCACTTTCTCAAAATGAGGAAAGATAACAATAGAAACTTCGTAACAAATATAATGGGAAATGTAATCTTACTAATATTCATTTTATTCAGATGCAAACCTTATCATGGGAAAATCTTCTTTTGTTGAAAGTAAGCCTAATTACTATAATAGTTTGCTAAATTTGCTTTCCTTGAAGTCATTCCAGAAGTTTAAATTGTTGAAAAATGAGATTTCTCATTTTCTTCTCCTCTTCCTAATGCACCTATAAATGATAATTTTGTGTTTTATTCTAAAGGAGTGATATAAAATTATTGGAAATAAATTAGTTACATATCAGAAACATATGTGTTATCAACTTCAGGATTTTCTGGACATAAAATTCTACATTGAATATTTAAAGATAATACATTGCTTCTTTTAATTTTTCCCAGTTTAAATCAACTTTCTGATATCTTTTGCTTTTAAAAAATGAAAGCTACTTAGAAGAGTTGCTTTTATAATTTCCCTAGTCATTTATTTCTAAAAAGAATAAAGTGTTCACAGAAAAAGTTCCCTTAAAAATATTTGAATCTCCATTAGGTATAAACAGATATTGTGCAGCTATTTTTGTCCTAGTTTGCCATCTTCTTTCAATCACCTTACAGCTCATTTGCAATGAATGGTGAGTACAAAAGAAATAAAAAGAAATTTTTATATAAAAATTCTATTGAAGAAATAAGATGTTTTGATTCTATCAGTTTTGAGATAGAAATATAGCAATATTCATACATTTTATTGACTTTAAATAGAATAGGTAGTATGAAATAATTTTGTATTTGTGGGTGAATAAAAATGATAGAATATGCCCTATTTTAAAGTCATCAGAGTTAATTTATAAAATTCAGATAAACAAAATTCTTACACATAACATTATGCCAAGCTTTACAAAGCTTGATAATATAATGAGTTGAGGAAAGTTTGATATTTAATTTTTGATGTATGTCAGAGAACTAGAAGATGACTTTTTAAGATGCAAAGAAATTTGAATAAATAAATTCAATGATTTTGTAATCCTGGAAATGGGTTTGAAAATACAGCAAATCATAATAACTGGATGATTCTATGAGTGATCTGCAGAAAAAGAGTGTGGCAGAAATCAGTCACCTAAGAACAGTTGTAAAATAAGCTACTGTCTCAAGTGGCTACAAGAATCAGACAAGGACAAATAGAAATTTGTTTTTTATATCTGTTCTTTGATTTTTATAAATTCATAACATATATTTTGAACTACTGGTTTTGCTTGTTGGTGGAAATTGTTAAGGATGCCTACCCTGCTCTGGAGATTAATTTTACTGTTTTAGCTAAGAAAATGCTGATTTTAGAAACTCCCTTTCATCATACTGATAAGATGCTATGATGCAAGTGGAATGCCTGCTTTGCAAATGCGTCATACTGAGTTTGAACCAAAGTGATGACAAGTTAGCCGCAGTGGCCTATAAAAAAGCTTGTGAGATCAAATTCGGGGCTGGTGTTCTCAATCACCCTGTTGTCTAGACTCAGCCCACCACTGAATAAAGACATCTTTGTTCTCCCACAATGGACTTCTTCTCTCTCTGTTAGATTAAGTGAACTAATGTTTCATCCAAAATCCAAAAAGAGGTGGTGATGAGCAATAGTGAGTAGAGGTTGACTGCAATGACACTCTATGTGGAGTGAGATCTCTGTGTTGCGTGTGCATGTACAGCACCTCAATCTCCACATAAAATTGACCCAGTGACCAGTAGGTTCCTAGGCAAGAAGAGTAAGTCATGTCTTTGTGTCCATAGACATCAAAGCTTTTTCCATCCAGCAAAGGTTTCTGACTCTAGATAGTGCTAGACAAAGAAAAAAGAGAGAGTGAGAGAGTTCTTTCATGGAAAAACTCTATCTCTGGTTAGCATATACTTAGTTTCAGCAAAATTATAATCTCAGAATAAAAGGGAAAATAAAGAAACTGTGGAAGTGAGTTGGATTGGGGCCAACATCCAATGACTGAACCAAAAGTTTCATGATAAGTCGCTAAGAAATTGATATAAAAGGAGCTGGCATAGATCCATGCTGCCTTGCTTCAGAGGTTTAGACCAAAATAAAAAAGCAGCATAAGATCCTGGTACGACTATTAAATACAAGTGGAAGAATGTTTCTCAAGCAAAAAACCTGCCACGAACACTCAGACACAATAAAAGAATGTTGAAGTTCATCAAAATTAATGGGAGAAGAGTAAATCTGGAAGGTCTCCCAGGAATAGCCAGCTCAATATCCTCTCAGATAAAAGACTTCAGAACAAAATAGTTGAGGCGCTTTCTGAGCCTCAAAATAGAGCAGTAGAGAAGTCCAATAAAGAAGAAAATCCAAGAAAGAACATGATAAAACTGCAATAAGAGAGATATTGAAGAGAATGGTAAGTTAAATTAAAAAAAAAACTTACCAGAAAGTTTCAGTAGTAGAGTTACTTATCTGAGAAACAATATAGTGAACTTAGATATGCAATTCATAAAGTTATCTATAACAAAAATAAAATGAGAAAAACAAAATGAAAATAAATGAAGATTCTACTAGGCTTGCATTGCCGGAGGCTGACTCAGGTTCAGTTCCTGGCATTTTATGTGATTCCCTGAGTACCACCATAAGTAATTTCTCAAGATAAATCAGAAGTAAGCCTTAAACACTGCCTTGTTTCTTTCCAAGTACAAGTACCATTGGCCAAATAAATTATAACTGAAAACTTCCTGCATGTGAAGATTGAGTTATGCCTCAATCTTCAAGAAGCTTTATGTTCTTGCTAATATAAACCTAAATAGATGCTAAAGAGTTTGTACAATAGAGAATAACCAGTATTGGCACAAATATGGGGGAAAGGAATCTTTACCCACTGTTCATTTTTTCTGAAAAAAAAAAAGATAGAGAAATCTTGGAAATTTAAGAATTAAGCATACATATGACATATCAATTCTATTAGATTATTTCTTCCCCAGGAGTTCAAAACAATGTTTTGAAAATACATTTGTGTCCTGATTGACATTGCAGCACAGTCCACACAGCCAAGATCTGTAAATAACTCAAGTGCTCAAGTATAGATGAGTTGATATAGAAATTGTGGTATATGTGACTATTGGAATGTTCCTCATTTAGAGAAGATGAAATATGAGGTTTTTTTTTTTTTGGTTTTTGGGCCACACCCAGCGATGCTCAGGGGTCACTCCTGGGTGTGTGCTCAGAAATAGCTCCTGGCAGGCAAAGGGGACCATATGGGACACCGGGATTCGAACCAACCACCTTTGGTCCTGGATCAGCTGCTTGCAAGGCAAACGCCCTGTGCTATCTCTCCGGGCTCGAAAAATGAGCATTTCTAAATGACAATGTTTCTTTTATGTGTAATATAAAAAAAAAAAGCATACAAATGGTTAATGGAAACAGATTCTGAAAGTCAAACTACAGAACTACAAACTACTGAATGTTCCAAGGAATTTTTTTGTGTGGGGGTTGGAGGACAATTAGTATATGGTGCAAGAAACTGACTCTGGTGATAGATGTGTTATTAGAACATTACACTGATTAAAACATATGAATCATATCCTAAGGTCTAGAAATAACTTTATGTTAAGTAAATTTAAAATAAATATTTTTGAATAACAGTAAAATACTACTGAAACATAACAATATTAAAATTTTTGAATGAGACTCGCTGAAGCTCTCCCCAGCTAGGCAGACACCGTCCAAAGACGCAGCCCACGCGAGCAGTTTGGCTCTGCCCCAGGGGACTTCCTTCCGTATTGCTCAGGTAGGGAGACCCTGCCCAAACACGCTGCCTGCGCGAGCAGCCTGGCCCCGCCCCCGGCGTCTCGCTGAAGCTCTCCCCAGCTAGGCAGACACCATCCAAAGACGCAGCCCGCCTGCCCAGGGGACTTCCTTCCGTATTGCTCAGGTAGGGAGACCCCGCCCAAACACGCTGCCTGCGCGAGCAGCCTGGCCCCGTCCCCGGCGACTTGCTAAAGCTCTCACCAGCTAGGCAGACACCGTCCAAAGACGCAGCCCACGCGAACCGCGCGAACGCGATAGCGTTCGCGCGAATATAGCTTAACACAACTTATAGGTATAGCCAGTTCAGGCCTAACACCAAAATTTCTTAAATAATCAAGGACCCATAAAATTGGGAAAAAAAAAAAGGTGGGCATTCAGAGACCTCTGTGCCCCACAGTCTGCGTGTTTCTCCCTAAAGTGAGTGCAGCGCACAGAGGCCACTCCACCTGGGGCATAGGGATCCCCGCATCCACGACCCCACCCCCGCACCAGTTCCAGGAAAGAGTGCATTCCCCTGGGACCATTTCACGTGGGTGTATTCCAAAGCATACCAATAGACGCAAAAAAATATGGGTAAATCAAAGAGAACCCTAACATCTGAAAATACAGAGACAGACCCTATCAAGTTTCCAAGTCCGCCAAAACGCACAGATCCATGGGAAGGTGACCTAAAAGCAGCAATGAGGAAGGAAATGCAAGAATTAATAAAACAAATGAAAGAAACCTTAGCTACCGAGTATAAGAAATCTATGGATGAACGAATCAGCCAAATTGAAGAAGAAATGTTAAAGAACATGAGAGAGTCCATACAAAAAGAAATGAAGGAATTAAAAGACAAAGTAACAAGCCTTACAAGCAGAAACACAGAGTTGGAGAGACACATTAAAGAACTCGAAGGAAAACTGCAAACAAAAAATGATCAAGAAACCAACAAAGAAATAAAAGGCAAAGCACTGGAAGGAAAAGTCCAGTATCTAATGAACAAGGACAAAAGAAACAATATAAGAATTGTGGGTATACCAGAAGGGGAGGAAATAGGGAAAGGGGAAGAACAAGTAGTCAGAGAGATAATAGCAGAGAACTTCCCCTCTCTCTGGAAAGAAACCTCAATGCCAATCCAGGAAGTGAAAAGAGTCCCTAATAAAATAGACCCTAATAAAACAACTCCAAGACATATAGTAATCCAAATGGCAAAAAATAAAGAGAAAGAGGAAATCCTTAAAGCAATAAGAGAGAAAAAAAATCTCAAGTACAAAGGTAGGGACATAAGAATCAAACCAGATCTCCCATTCGAAATAATTCAAGCAAGACGACAGTGGAATGACATATTTAAACGACTGAAAGAAAGAAACTTCCAACCTAAGGTCCAATACCCAGCAAAATTATCATTCATATGGGAGGATAGACTAAAAACATTCTCAAACAAGAAGGAGCTTGAACTATTTGTGCAAACTAAACCAATCCTAAATGACCTGCTCAGAGATGAAATACACAATCCAAACCCCCGATTGTAACAAAAACCACCCTACACAACACAACTGCACAACAGTCATCTCTCTCAATAATCTCCCTAAATGTTAATGGACTAAACTCCCCAATTAAAAGACACATAGTAGAGAACTGGATTAGGAAAAATAAACCAGACTTCTGCTGTCTGCAAGAAACACACCTACAACTACAGGATAAGCACAGGCTTAGAATAAAAGGATGGAAAGTAATTATTCAGGCCAATGGAAAACAAAAAAGAGCAGGGACAGCCATTCTTATATCAGACCAAATTGCATTCAACATCAAGAAAGTGATCAGAGACAAAGAGGGCCACTACTTACTGATCAGGGGAACATTAGATCAAGAAACACTAACCCTGGTCAACATCTATGCACCTAATGTAGAGTCAGCAACATATGTGAGGCAACTACTGGCAAACCTGGAGAAACACATGAAGGGAATTGTGATAATAGTAGGGGACCTCAATACTCCACTATCACCACTGGACAGATCCACCAAACAGAAAAATAGCAAAGAAATAAGAGCTCTAAATGAAAAATTAGAAGATTTGGGGCTAATAGACTTATATAGAGCCCTACATCCCCAGAAAGCAGAATACACATTCTTCTCAAGCCCACATGGAACCTTCTCCAGAATAGACCATGTCTTAGGATACAAAGCCAACCTATATAAGACAACAAAGGTAAGGATCATTAGAAGTACCCTTTCAGATCACTATGCAACAAAACTCAAAATTGACGTCAAGAAGAAGCAATGGAGAAAAACTAATACCTGGAGATTAAACAACATGCTGCTCAACAACAGCTGGATCAAAGAACAACTCAAGGAAGAAATAAAAAGATTCCTTGAGACAAATGACAACGAAGAGACAACATGTCAAAATCTGTGGGACACAGCAAAAGCAGTAATTAGGGGGAAACTCATAGCAATACAGGTCTATGTCAAGAAGCAGGAAAATAACAAAACCAACAGCTTAAAAGATCACCTCAAAGAATTGGAACAACAGCAACAGAGAAATCCAACCGCAACCAGACGGCAAGAAATAATAAAAACCAGAGCAGAAATAAACAACATCGAAACCAAGAAAACAATACAAAAAATCAATGAGACCAGAAGTTGGTTTTTTGAAAAAATAAACAAGATAGACAAACCGCTGGCAAAACTCACCAAAAAAAAGAGGGAAAACACCCAAATCAATAGGATCACTAATGAAAGGGGAGAGATTACAACAGAACCCCAAGAAATACAACATATCATGAGATCATATTATGAACAACTATACTCCACCAGGCTAGAGAACCCAGAAGAAATCGACAGATTCTTGGAAAAAAACCCTCTTCCAAGACTGGAAACGGAAGATCTAGAAAGCCTAAACAGACCAATCACCTCAGAGGAAATTGAAGATGTAATTAAAAAACTTCCTAAGAACAAAAGCCCAGGTCCAGATGGATTTACAGGTGAATTCTATCAAGCTTTCCAAGAAGACTTACTACCACTTTTCCATAGGCTCTTCCAAACCATAGAAAAAACAGGAATCCTCCCTAACTCCTTCTATGAGGCAAATATCACACTCGTTTCCAAAGATGGCAAAGACATCACCAAGAAAGAAAACTACAGACCAATCTCACTAATGAACATAGATGCAAAGATACTCAACAAAATCTTAGCAAACCCAATCCAACACTTTATCAAAAAAATAATACATCATGACCAGGTGGGATTTATACCAGGAATGCAAGGTTGGTTCAACATACGCAAATCAATCAACATTATACATCACATCAACAACAAGAAAGATAAAAACCACATGATCGTATCAATCGATGCAGAGAAGGCATTTGTCAAAATCCAACACCCTTTCATGTTAAAGACACTCAGTAAAATAGGCTTAGAAGGAACCTTCCTCAAGATAGTTACAGCTATCTATGAAAAGCCAACAGCCAACATTATACTTAATGGTGAGAAACTAGAAGCATTCCCACTAAGGTCAGGAACTAGGCAAGGCTGTCCACTCTCTCCACTCCTATTCAATATAACCTTAGAAGTCCTAGCAATAGCAATCCGACAAGAGAAGGGAATCAAAGGAATCCAAATTGGGAAAGAGGAACACAAACTATCTCTATTTGCAGACGATATGATGATTTACATTGAAAACCCTAAACAGTCCACAGTAAAACTCCTAGAAACAATTAACCAATACAGCAAAGTGGCTGGATACAAAGTCAACACACAAAAGACAGTAGCGTTTCTATATACAAATCACGAAGTCGAGGAGAGAGAGATTAAAAATACAATTCCATTTAAAATAGTATCAAAAAATATCAGGTACCTAGGAATCAACCTTACAAGGGAAGTGAAAGACCTATACCAGGAAAACTTCAAAACACTTCAGAAAGAAATTGAAGAAGATCTAAAGAAATGGAAGAACATCCCATGCTCATGGATAGGTAGAATTAACATAGTCAAAATGACTATTCTACCCAAACTTCTATATAGATTTAATGCAATCCCTATCCAAATCCAGACACCATTCTTTAAAGAAATAGAACAATCAATCACAAAATTCATCTGGAACCACAAAAGACCCAGGATAGCCAAACAAATACTGAAAAACAAGAAGCTGGGTGGCATCTCCTTACCTAACTTGAAACTATACTATAAAGCCATAGTAATCAAAACAGCATGGTACTGGAACAGAGACAGGACCTCAGACCAGTGGGTCAGAACAGAATTCCCTGACATAAACCCCCAGATATACAGCCAACTAATATTCGATAAAAGAGGCAAGAACCTGAAATGGAACAAAGAAAGTTTATTCAACAAATGGTGTTGGTACAACTGGAAAACCACATGTACAAAAGTGAAGATCAACCCATACCTCACCCCTTATACAAAAGTGAACTCAAAATGGATCAAAGACCTTGAAATAAGACCCGAATCTATAAAGTTTATTGAGAATAAAATAGGCAGAACACTCGAAGACCTATATATCAAAAAGTTCTTCGAAAATGGAGCACCATTGGCAAGAACTTTAGCAACAAACATAAACAAATGGGACTACATCAAACTAAAAAGCTTCTGCATGGCGAAAGAAACCCTACTTAACGCAAGAAGACAGTTAACAGAATGGGAAAAAATCTTTTCACTCGACATATCAGATAAAGGGCTGATATCTAGAACATACAAAGCACTCAGAAAGCTGAGCCCCCCAAAACCAAATAAAGCCATAAAAAATGGGGAGATGAAATGAATAGACACTTCTCTGAGGAAGACAAAAGGATGGCTAACAAACACATGAAAACATGCTCACCTTCACTCATCATCAGAGAGATCCAAATCAAGACAACAATGAGATACCACCTGACACCAGTGAGGATGGCTCACATTAAAAATAATGGGAACAATCTCTGTTGGCGGGGATGCGGTATGAAAGGAACTCTCATACACTGCTGGTGGGAATGCCCCCTTGTCCAACACCTATGGAGAACAGTCTGGAGAGTACTCAAAGAACTCAGAATTGAGCTGCCATTTGACCCAGCAATTGCTCTCCTAGGTATATACCCCCAAGTGGGAAGGACATTCATTCCAAAATATATGTGCACCCCACTATTTATCGCAGCACTCAGTGTAATAGCCAAGTCTTGGAACCAACCTCGATGTCCAACAACAGATGAATGGATCATTAAGATGTGGTATATATACACAATGGAATATTACATGGCAGTCAGAAATGATACAATCACAGACTTTGCAGCAACATGGATGGACCTAGATCATATTATATTAAACAAAGTAAGTCAGAAGACAAAAGAGAAACACAGAATGGTAGCACTATTCTGAAGCACCCAGAACACACATCTTATACACAACTGATACTCAACAATCAAATAACACGATTTAACAGGGTAGAAACTCTAAACACTGCAATAGTCAACATATACTCAGGAGCAGTCCCCAAAGTACTTGAAAAAGGAACAACGCAAACTCTTGACTACACATTATTCCACAAAGAAAGCAGCAACACCAAAAACTGCACCGTAGAGAGAACAGGTATGTAATCAACCTTCCACGACAAAGGCCCACAACAATCACTTAGAGATAGTATTCAGGAACACAGGTAAAGAACACCACGGGAAATCACTGTCTGCAATGGAATCATCCCATAACACTACATTTTATTGTCTTTATCTTATAATATTTAAAATAACCTCTCAGCTTTTATATCCACAGGCATCCTTGAATACAAATGGCGGATAAACTAAGATGGCAGCGCGGGATACCACACGAGATACCATACCTAGCTTGCAATATGAGATGGCCCCAAGAAAACTCTTTAACATACATTTTATCTCTAGGTTACACCTTCTTTTAGGAACTGAAGCACGTGACCAGTCAGACCACCAAAGCAGTAACTGAGACGTACAGACTTAAACTACACGCTCTATTCTGTGAACAAATTCAGGCAAACTAGCATTCCCCTGCTATTCTCTCCTCTCTTCTCACTACTTTCTTTTTTATATTCTATCTTCCTTTTTTTTTCTTCTCTTCTTTTTTTTTCTTTTTCTCTCTCTTTTCTACTCTTCTCTTTACTTTTTTCCTTTTCTCTTCTCCCTTTCCTTCTAAAGTATTTTCTCTTTTCTCCCTTCCTACCCCTTCCATATACCTTCCCCTTTTCCCCCTTTGGAAATCCAACTATCCCTTCACCCCTCAATCCCATACAGACCTCCCGCCATATTAAAACTCTCTACCCTCCGTCCTTAATCTATTAGGCATCAAGATTGACCTCCTACCCCAACGAACCATTACCCAGCACCCAGTCGAGAGGACACCCAGTCAAACCCACACCTCGTCTCCTGCAAGAAAAGGCAGCCAACTCCCCTGCGGATCCATGCTGCGCGGCCCTCCCCACCAACTCCCCCTAACGTGGACTGTTACCTGAAACCGGACTTAGGTCTAAAAGTATCCTCAATGCAAGAACCCTTCCAGGACCTCCCTGCCACAAATCTTTTGCCACTCTGAAGAAGATCTGGGGATGGGATGGAAAGATGCCTGGGGACCCACACACCACAAGAAAAACCCAAAAGACAATGGGAAAACCTGTATTTCCAACATAAGCATAAGAACTGTATCACACCACCTCTTTACCTGCTTTTCCCCAAATGTAAGATAGTCATAAGCATCACTTTGGCCCTTTAAACACTTTGCTACCTCATTTTAAAAAAAAAATCTGGCCTACATATACATATGTAAGCACATACATTTTTGATACCTATTTTTTTTTCTATTTATTATTTTTTCATCTTTTTTTTGGGTATGTAACCTGTTTCTGTTTTCCCCTTTTGACCACCCCCAAATGCACCAACAATATAAGGTAGCACCATTTCCCCCTGCAAAGGCACACTAAAACAATGGGGAATTCTTACATATATATATATTAAAAAAAAAGAGAGCTCTTATCTATTAGAGATAGGAACTCATAGTTGTTTACAATAGAGGGATATCTCCTACCTTGAAAATATGTCATGTGGAATTAACTTAGACCTCAGGTGTTTAGATACCATCAATCCAGCCTTGAACCCTGGATCCCAGACACAGGAACGGCACAGTTCTTCACAACTGCTACAGGAAACAAATCCCACCCGGGACAGCCGCAATACTGCGAGGTCACCAACAAATGCCAGCTCTAATATGACATCCTGACAACGGAAAAAATGGGAACAACTTGACCTAAGTGAAGGTTATCCTACCTTTCTAGCTAACGACAAGACAAAATCAGAAGACTTGTCACCCTTTGGAAGGCCCAAAAGCCAACATTTCGAGTTACAGATGTCTGCTGCTAGAACCATGACCAGACTGTATACAGCCTGGGACCAATAAAAAAGCCCTAACCTAGGGTTTGAACTACGATCTGCACAATGAACATGATCCCCAGTTTCAAAGGTCTGGCAGAGACCATTGTAACGGAATGGGGCTTCTGGAAGCACAAAGAAAGACACTGTCCTAGGTGCCATCCTAGCTTCAGTGCAAAGACCAAGATCACCAACCACAGAAGATGAATTAAAATGACACTGATGGAACAGAACTTCTAGAACCACAAAGACTGACTTCATCATAACTCCCACCGCAGGATCTGTGCAGATACTGAGATCCCTAGTCACAGAGGCCTGATAGTGTCATCCAGGACAGAGCAGAGGTCTTACAAACACCACAAAAGCACCACCAGGAGAGTAAATGATCCTGAACAGAGTCTATAGTTGATCCCATGACAATACACTCCAAGGGCGGAGAAACCCCATATCTCTTAGGCCAAGTGAATTCCTTTTCGAATGACCCCAATATTTACTGTGCCTGGGCAGGAGGGAAAAAAAAAAAGCACAAATCATTATTTTTTTATATATATTATTTTATTTTCATTTATTATTATTATTTTTATTTACCCATCTATTTTTGGTCAATTTCTCTGTTTGGGTGTGATAATTGAAGTTGTCCCCAGTTATACTTATTCTTTCTCTTCCTTTCTGTTCTTCCTTTGTATGCTATGCCATGTTTCCTATATCAAGACCATGACATTTTTTTGTTTGTTTGCTTGTTTTGTTTTGTTTTGTGTTTGTTTTGGTGGGTTTTTATTTTATTTTATTTTATTTTTTTTGGTGCTTGTGCTTATTGTTGGAGTCCTCACGGGATATTTGACACTTCTTTTTGTACTGGTGGAATGTTTCACCTTTTTTCTCTCCTTCATTTCTCAAACCGATGTTGAGAGCCTCTGGAAGAATTCCACTTATTTTCGGCATATTAGACTTTTACCCCAGTTTATTACTTTTCTCTCCTTTAAACAAAACCACGTAACTTGAACTAGCTAGTCCTGCCCCCCCAATTAGAGGGGGAAACAAGGGAGACACCAGGACCAAATAGGTGCAAGACTACTATGCAGTAGGCTAGATACAGAGGAGACCACACATCCTAGCTACCCTGGGGGTGAGGGAAGAGGATATGGGTGGTAGGACAAAAACGGAGGTGTAGGGAGGACAATTTGGTGATGGGAATTCCCCCTGATTTTATGTAAATATGTACCTAAAATATCATTGTCAACAATATGTAAGCCACTATGATCAAAAATAAATAAAAAAAATTAAATAAAAAAAATACTTATAATGAAAAAAAAAGAAAAGAAAATTTTTGAATGAATATTAATAGAATTTCTGATAATATAAATGAATTGCATTTTTAATGTAAGACATAAATGCCTCCTGAATGGCAGAAAAAATTAATAAAACACTCACAAATAACAGATACAGCATCATTTGCACTCAAAATTAAAGAATCTTTCCCAAATATTATCTATTTTGCACACTTTACCTGATTATTATGAAAAATAGTTGTTCTTCAAATATTTTATCTAAAACAACACTCCAAATAGGCAAGCAGAAGGTAAAAAAATAAGGAAGTGCCTAATATAAGTAGTAATTATAGATACCGTTAATATGTATTTATGTAGTTTACTGAAATAAACCAATTGAGGTTATTATAACGAGAGTATGGCAGGTAGAATACTTGCCTGACATGCAGCCAACCTAAATTCTATTCCAGACAAACGATATGGTCCTCTGAGCAGAGCCAGAAATTATCAAAGAGCACAGTCAGGAGTAAGATCAGAGCATCTCTGGGTGTGGCTCGATAGACATGCAAGTAAACCAATAGAAACCATTACTTCATATTTTTCCCTATTCATATGTGACCATATATAACTTTGAATAGAAAAGCTCTATTCATTTTCGGCCTATAATTGCAAACAACTTTCTTCAAATTATTTCATATATCTTAGAATTTAGAAAGTTCTTCGTTAAATCCAATAAATTCTCCAAAAGTTTTACTGATTCATGTTTATGTCCTAATATTTTAAGTCAAAATAAATATGCTTTAATTGAATAAAACAAAATGGCTGAAGAGAAAACAAAGCACAATGAGAAAACGTATAGTATTGTTACATGCACTGTTTTGATATCATTTTGAAGAATTACTGCAAGCAGATAGATGTTTATTTCTTTAGACACAGTGAACAAAGTATAACTTTTGGCAAGAGTATTAATGAATGAATGAGAGTATACATGAGTAACATCAGTATTTGTTTCTTGTAGTAACAATGCTGCATTGACAAAGTCAAATCACGCTGAAATTTCAACTATTACATCATGAAGTAAAGAATCAACTTTAATACACACAGTACCCGTTTGTAAAACTGAATAAAATATATGAAACATTGTTCAATATCATTTAAATTACACCCCAAAACGTGGCTACGCCTAATTTTAAGTATGCATGAAACGTATGTGTATCACAATGCATTTTGTTGTGATGATTTATAAATATAATGTGAAATTGATGCATGTTTTACCCTGATTTTCTATACGAACATTATTTTTAAAAAGCCCTCAGGCTCATTTCATTTCTGGTTGCTGTTTCTCTATAACTTGGTAACATCTGTCACAAAAGTTTCCCCAGGGAAGAAAAATGTCTTCCCCATTCTGAGTCATTCACCTAGGTAACAGGAATGCAGTGGGCGTGTCATTCAGAGTTGGATAATTAACCACACTGCTTAGGTTGGTATAAAATAAGGTTTATTCGCCAATGCCATAAAAACAGGCTTTTATGCATTTGTGCACTGGTCTCCTTCAAAATATGCTTTGTAGCTTATCTGGCTCAATTTTCCTAGAACCTAAGAACTTATAACACCAGCCAGGAACTCCCTGGTTCTGTTGTAGTCTGTGTTGAGCCATTAATATATATATATATATATATATTAATACTTATATAAAATTTATATATCTATAAAATTATAATTGTAATCAAACAGTGGAGCTGAAGTGATAGCACAGCAGTACGTTGCATGTGGTCAACCTAGGTTAGATCCTCGGCATACTATATGGTCCCCCAAGACTATCAGTAGTCCAGTAGTAATTTCTTAGTACAACAAAGCCAAGAGTAACCCTGAGCACTTCCAGGTGTGCCCCCCTAAAGCAAACAAAAATTATAATCAAACAGCATAATAACTTAAAAATCTTATTGTATAGCATCTATATGTCTAGATGAATGACTCTTCAATGATCACTTAAGTATAAAATGGTCATGATACTGATCATAATTGATGAACAATTTAACCTTTTGTTAAAATAATTTCTCATGGCATCACATAGTATAAAGTGATAAATTAAAGCTGAGCTTTCTTTTTTATTCCTTTAGAAGTATTTGTAGAAAAATAGATGCCATTTTTAGATCATAAATCTTGAATTAAACACTATGTCATAAAATATTATATGTTTGCTTCCATATGAATTAATTGGGATATTTTTGTTTTTTTTTTTTGTGTTGTGTTGTGTTGTAATTTTGGCTATACCCAATGCAGTTCAATTGATATCTTTGTATTTTTAGTAGATAATTTAATTGAATCACCATGAGATACATATTTAAAAAGTCATTCATAGTTGAAATTCAGTCATACAATATCCATCATCCTTCAGCAGTACATATTTCCCACCACAGATATTCCAGTTTCCCTCCTGCCCTGTTTGTCCTTTTTTTGCAGGTATTTTTCTCTACAAACTCCTCTCTGTCTCTCTCTTTTCCTTGTGTTCTTTTGAACAATTTTTTTGAACAAGTTTCTTAAACTTTGTCCCAATGTAAATGTATTTCTTTAAAATAAAGAACGCTAATTGATATTTTATTTGCATTCCTAAATTCTTTCTCCCAACTTACCAATTGCTTTATGTTAGTAAGAAAACAGCAGATCTTTCTTATAGAGACTTAAAGTATTGACATTTTGCAAAAGTTTTTTTCTAGTCTTTACCCTCTTTCTTTTATTTTCTTTGCATAATATAAACCAGTCTTTATCAGTTGTTTATCTTCAGAAGTCAAAAAGACTACACATCAATTTTAAACTGTCTCCATTTTCCAGAAATTTCCATTTTCCCTAGATGAAACAAGATACTAGTTGTCTTATTATTTTCAAGGGAAACATTCAATCCTCCTTCTCCATGACATTTCAACATCAAATATACCAGACATGATTAGTTTTAAATTTTTTTCTTTTTTTTAATATATTTTTTATTTAAGTAACATGATCATAGTTGGGTTACAGTCATAACCAGAACACCCCCCTTCACCAGTGTAACTTTACCCCCTCCCCCCTTCCCATCCCCTGCCTGTATTTGAGACAGGCATTCTACTACTGTTATTTGTTTTTAAGTTCAGTAAGTTGTATGTTCTTTACCTTAAAGGATAAGAGTAAAAAATATAGTAAGGGTGTGTTAGTGGCAATCGCCGTTGTTTTCATAGGTCCAGAAAAATGGGGAAAATGGAAAAAAATCCTTGACCTAATTACAAAAAGGCCTCACAACAGAAGTTTATTGGCATAAGACTGACTCTGGATTCCAGGCATACCAGTCCATCCAGCTCGAGTCATTCTCAAGGTCCCGGTCAAACTTTTTCACACTTTAGCTATTGTTGGTATCAGATTCTTACATTTAAAGACTCTGGATTCTGTACATTTCTTTCATCGATGTCAGGCTGATGTGGAGCATCCTCTAGTTTCAGCATATCATTAAATGAGGAGCGATCTGCGCTGCATGCAGAGTGTTGCTGAGTTGCCTGGGTGTTGGGAGCACTCTTTGGAGTAAGTCACTGCCAAAGCAGTGGTAGGTCTTCCCTGGTAGAGGCTTGGATCCTGGTAATGTTGAAGACAATTGTGGTTGTTTCCTTAGATTGTATCCATTGTTCAGGTGTGTGTGGGCAATGCCCGTTCTTCTGAGGCCTGAGCCAAATCATTATGCCAATGTTCAGGGTAAAAGGCCTAATTACATTACCAAATTTGTGTTTCCATCTCTATTAGATAAGAACTTGTTTGCATATGTATTATTTTCCCATTTTAATGTGCCTATGCAAAAGAGAAGCAATGCCACAAGATATTGTTGGTGCATCTGGGGGCCGACGAATAAAGTCCAACATTTCCCATAACTTGGTACATACATGAAATCTATACAGAGATACTCTTCTACCAGTATTGCTTATAAAACAGATCTCAAAGGGGGAAAATCAAACAATTAACAAATCCAGTAGGCAAAATTGTCACTATATGAGGATATTCGAAAAGAGTAATAGATGTTAAGGGAATACATCTGAGATATACAAAGGAGATACACGTGACCTTTTTATGTTTTAAAAATAGTCAAGAGGGAGGGGGGTGTTTCTGAGACACCACTTTGGTCTGTGATTTAGATAAGGGAAGAGAGCATGGAGCCATGTCCTCCCCTTGTTGCCTGCTGAAGCTTCTGACTCCCCGAGAGGCGTTTCCTTCCTCATTGCTGGAAGTTTAAAGTTCAGCAGTCCCTTCCCAGCCCCTTGCAGGAACAAGAAAGCCTGGGATCTCTTTTGAATTGCACCTCACCGGAACCCACTTGCTGGGACCCTGAGCAGTTGTCCAGGAATAACCCTGGGGATGGGGAGGAAAAAAGAGAGAAGGCTGTGGGGGGGGGGGGGGAGCTGAGGCTGCATCTTCACTTATCTTGGCCAAAAAGCCTACAACATGGAATCTTGCCATGACGGTGTTGCCTGCTGAAGCTTCAGGCTCTACCCAAAAAATTACTGTGAAAGATATGTAATCCACCTTGACCAAAACAAAAATCATTAGTACAGAAAAATGGTTAAATGTGGGGTAAAAAGAGACAGGAGTGAGGGAATAAAGGAATAAAATGAGCGCCTGGACAGCATTCAGATAATGACAAACAGATGAAAAACAATGATATCCATATATTTCTCATAATGCTTGATCCCACAGTTTCACAATGGACAGGTTTAATAAGAAAAATACCCTGGTAAGTCCTGATGCCAGAACCTATTGTGCTGCTATTTCCACCTTGCTGGCTTGCCCAGCCATGTGGCCAGGCAAAGCCTTGGAGTACCGGAGGAAAGAGGTAGAGGGGTGCTGGAGTGAACCATGTTCCGCACCCCTTCCTAGGCCTGGTTACAGAGGCCTTTGGCATGGCGGAGGGCTGCCAAAAGCCATGCTGGCAGGACTTCCCCGCTTGGCTCCCAGGAAGGAAAGAGATCCTTTTGGAGCCAGAAGGCTGGAAGGTCAGAGCCCCCACCCCAAACCCTCCCTTTGGAGCCGGGAGGGAAATGGGGAAAGCCCAGGAAAACCAATAAACTCCTCCAAGGGACCCACCTCTCTGGCTTGCCCTGGAGTACCGGAGGAAGCAGGTAGAGGGGTGCTGGGGTGTCCCATGTCCCACACCCCTTCCTAGGCCTTGATACAGAAGCCTTTGGCATGGCCGAGGGCTTGAAATTTTACCTGCTAAAACATTTTAGTGAAACTCCTGATGGTGAAATCTTAGCTCAGGTCATATTGGAAGGTAAATGATAAGCGAGGTACTGGGAAGAAATGATCTAGACTGCCAAGATTTCTTTCTTTTTTTTTTTTCTTTCGATTTTGGGTCACACCCAATGAAATTCAGAGTTCACTTCTGATCTACACTAACAAATTAATATTGAAGAATATGGAGTTTCAGGCATTCAACTGGGGTCAGCTTCATGTAAAGCAAGTACTTAACCTACTATATTGTCTTAACAGCCACAATTATTCTTTCCTTTATTTTTAGATTAAAAAATTACTTGAAAATCATAGTTTACAAGGCTGTTAAAAATACAGCTTTGTTTTTTGCTTTTATTATTGAGTTTCTGTCATACCACATACAACACCCTTCACAGTAAGTGTTTAATGCCACGGTGTCCCCACTTACCTTCCCGCTCTATCCCCTGCCTGTCTGCCTCTGAAATACGTTTTTCTCTATCTCTCTTTCTCTCTTGCTCTTTCTTCCTCTTTTTGAATTTTTAAAAATAATTTTTATTGAGACTCATGTAAATTACAAGACTTTCACAGTTATATTTAAAGTACATAGTGACAGTGAATTAGGGCAATTCCCTACCACCGGTATTGAGTATTGACCTCCCCTTCACCCCTGTTCCCCGTATGCATCCCATTCTTCCCCCTGGACTGCTAATGTAACTGGTCCCCTTTGTATATAACTTGTAGATCTTGGTTCTCTTGTCATTGACTTTGAGTTGATATTTAGGTCTGTTCATTATTTTCACTCAATGTTCATGTGGCTGTTTGTTCCTGATACCATCTACCATTTTTTTCTCCTTCATTCATGAGGAAAAAAATGATTCAAATTCTGTGGTTCTGTTAGAGAACAAAAGAGCTTGAAGAAATATATCTACGAGCTATCAGTATCAATTTAAAAGAAGAAAAAGGGGTAAAAAGAGAAAAATTAAGAAGAACAAGAAGCAACAACAAAATACACAATAGCCATAGTAAACAACTATTAAACAACACAAAAGCAGAAAAGAAAAGAAAAATAGAAGAAAAGAAAAGAAAAAGAAGGGCTGGTGTGGCGACATAAGTATTGGGAAAATTTGAAAGGGAATTCCCTTGGCCTAAGAGATACAGGGTTTCTCCATCCTTGAACCATGCTTTCATGGGAACTACTACAGGCTCTGGATATGCTCATTATCAAACTCCAAAGTCTTTTTATGGTGTTAGGAGATGCTCTGCTCAGTTGTGGCTGACAAACTCAGTTCTCTGTAATTAGAGATCTTGGTGTACTGCACAGGTTATAGGACAAAGTCTAGGGTAGAGTCTTCTTTTTTTTTTTTTTTTTTTTACTTTTATACACTTATTTGCAATATTACTTAAGGGATATATTCACTTTATCTCCTTTCAGCACTTTCACTTTATCTCCTTTCAGAACTCGTTTTTTTGTCCAGAATGATCATTTCTGACTATCATTGACTTAGTGGTCCCTTCTCTACCCTAACTGCATTACCCACTATTCATACCAAGCTTCCTACTAAAGAATGGTCCTCTTGGCCCTTGTCTCTCTATTGTGTCTGGATATCTTCATATTTAGTTGCAATTTCAAAGTCCATAGTGTTTGAATTTTTACCTATATTAACAAAGAATTACTTGGTGAAGAGACAAAGGAATAACACAAAAGGTAGGCCCTTGCCTTGCATGCTGGCAATCCAGGTTTGATTCTCAGAATCTCATATGATCCTCTGAGCATTGCAATGAATGCAGAGCCATGAGTAACCCTGAGCATTGCCGGATGTGGCGCAAAAGACAAAAAGAAATTACTTGGCAATGCTTCTATGGCAAACTGTCAAGAGTTTTCTTCAATAATGCTAAAAGAAAAAAGCCAAAACATTTATTATAACTAAGAGGTTATATAACAATATGTACAAGGGCATCCACTTTCTGAAGAAAATTTTGAGTCATTTTCAGGCACAATCATAGACAATTTCAAATGCTTTCCTCGCAGATTTCAAGGGCACAAGATGCCCTCCCCAAACCAAGCTTGCTTTGTTCGTTGCAATCCAGTGTTTTGCTTTCTCTGAGAGGAATGGAGATGGTCTCAGGCTACTAGCCAGTTATTCTCCTGGTCTGTTTTCCATTCATCCTCATTGCTTCATATCCAAGCATCATTTTCCAAGGTCTTACATATGACTTCATTTGGTGCTGAAAATTTTTTCTGAGATTAAGAAAGGGAACCCTTAGACACTTTCTCAAACTCAGACTGAATACCCAATACTGAATACTTTTCCATTCCCAAGCTTCACACTTGTCATCTATACTTTAAGTGAAATTGCCAAAGACTTTTACCCAAGGATTCTCAATGGTGGCAACACCCCACTTTGAATCTGAGTGGATCCACTTCACCTTCACCCTCCACCCATGATATCCATACATACATGAAGAGAAACAAAACAGGATATTACCATTTTTTTCTAGTTTTACATTCCTGTGTCACAGTAATTAAAACTTTCATTTTTTGACTTAGATCCACTTCATTCTCCACACATAATGTCATTATATGCATGGAGAGAGAAGCAAAACAGGGATTCCTGGCTTTTTTTTTCCAGTTTTATATTTCTGTAACACAGTGATTAAAAATTTCCCTTGTGACTTTTTCCCTTAATTGGCTTCACCAATACACTGTAGTCCAGTGCATTCCATTAAATGAATCTGCTGAAGACCTGACATTAAAATCTACCCATTTAGGATAAATAGCGTGCCATTTTTTTTTCAAAAAAAAAAAAAACAAAAACAAAAAACAATCAAAAGAGTAAAAAACATTTACTCGAAGGTATTTATCCTTTTTTTTGTTGTTGTTGAAAATTACATATTTTTTAATATACAGTTTAACTACACGTTAGGTCCTTACAAGTGGTCAACTTTAATGGAGAATGGAATTCATCAGCTTCATTTTTCTTTTCTTAATTGTATCTTATTTAATCCTTATTTGACAAGAAAAAGTCATCAATCCATTTACTCAGTGATTGACCTCATGCCAAAATATATCTTGCTCATATAATATACAGTAATTTATGCCATGGAAATTGAGAGACTCAATAGAGTCAATGCTATGATACAATTACTGGAAAACATTTCTCCATTGTAAACACATTTGAAATGTTGAGCTTGCTTTTCCAATTGTGCAGCTAGATATTACAGATATTAACTATGTTAGAAAATTTTTGGCATATAGATGAAACTTAGTATAATTTTCTAAAAAAATATATTTTCTAACTAGATCAAATTGAATTTTTCGCTAAAGAGTTTCATAATCTATATATTGTAAAATATTCATATGATTTCATGTAATTCCAATTACATAAAATCTTGCATTTAAGTATCAGTAACTAATATTTTGCTAATGTCATTTCTTAGTAATAATTATTAATTTGAAATTAATAATCAGTAAATGGTTTATGAAGACATAATAGTCATCTAATTCAATGATAAATTAATTGGAGTTCATAGTTTTGTAGTCAATTTTTTATAGTTATACTTTTGTTTTTTAATGTTGAAGGCTATTTTAAGAATATCATTTGTGGAGAATTTTTCCCTGATTCATTATTAATTGTGATAACGGTAAAAACCTCAATATAAAATCATTTTAGAGAAAACCATACACTTTATATTTTGGAGAGTTTGAAACTGATTTATTTGCAAGATTTCAGTAAACTACTCTATGATTTATACTGTAATCATACAACTATAATCATGTTTGTAATCACGGTGTTTAAATAAAGATAATTAAAAAAAGAAATATCCTTATATTATAACTCTTTTCATGCTGAAACTTAAAAAGCACACTGGGAAAGAAAATTCATATATATTTATAGGGAAAACAATCATTTAAAAAGAGTGTAGAGAGTATATTTAAAAAAAAGTACTTAGTTTCATAGATAACCTGTTTCCAATCAGTTTAATTAGTTGTACAGAAATGAATATCTTGATATTTTGATTTCCTTTGTTTTTCAAGAACATTTATGTACATGTGAATTATTCTCAAGAAGCCATACACAGATGTGATAATTTCTTATATAAATCCATATTTTGAGATATATGCATAGATATGAGTACTTACATATGTATATGTCCATGCATACATTTATAAACTTAAAATAATTACTTTGATATTTTATCAAATCAAAAAGGAAATTTTTCCTAAATCTCTTTAAACTCTCTTTTTTCATTTGACTCTGTGTTAGAGATAAAAAGTATTGTTTTTAGGAGAATCTTCTTTTCTGCTAGCTTCAAAGATTCCATTTTAGAAGAAACTGAAAGTCTTAAATTAGTAAGGCCTAAGTCATTTTCAGGGAATAAGTAATGTCTTTAGAGAAGAATAGACTCTACAGAGAACATATAAGTGGAAATGGATAGCAAAGAGAACATTGGAGAGAAAGCAGCTAAGTGCAGAACAGCACATGGTTGAGACTGGTGCAAATATACTAGATTGTTCTGGGAGAATTTGATGGTATTCCATATGGTAATAGAGAAGACAAAAGTCTTCTTTTCACTAACCAGACAAGTGATAGCTGTGGTAGATTAAAATAAGCCATGATAGAAAATGTAAAACTTCATATAATCACAATAGCTCAGAGGTGGCAAATGGGGGAGGAAGCATATGCAGAAATGACTTAAGTAAAGAAAATCAATTGAGGATTTAAAGAAACATCTCACAAATACTATCTAAAGGAGTAGATAGTATAGTAGTAAAATTGTTTTATTCAGAAGGATATAAATCCAATGCAAGATAATTCTTAAATATTAAACAGATTAAGAAAAATTCTATTTTCTGTTATTATTTATTGACTATCTTGATGTTAATGCTACTCAAAGAATTGTATGTATATACTGACAAGGATGAATCTTTTGTTATTGTTGTCTATAGCATTGCAAGAAACATACTAAACAATGTACATAGTACTACAATCCCTGTAAGGTAGAAAGAAATTAGAGTATTTAATTTTAAATCATGAATATTTAAAACACTAAAAATACTTAACATTTTTATATTTTTAGACAAGCTTAGATATTTTGAATAAAATAGGCTAATTCAAACAAGTTCAGATTTTAAGAACTTTGAAAATGTACCAAAGTTTACTAGATTAAAAAAAAAAGCTTTATATAGAAACTGTGCAATTGCTCAAAATGTGTTTTCTGGCACTAAGAAAGATATAATTGTTTTCATCAAATATAGAATCATAAGAAAATGAGCTCTAAAAGATGTAGATTTGTGTTTTGTGTCAACCATATTTTAATCATGGTGTATTAAGTAGTGAGCATTTTGTGTTTTCCAAAGTTAAAGAATATAAACAGTTTATGTGTGTCCACATACACAAATATATTGTTGCATAACATATATTATTGTAAATTTAAGTGAAATAATATTAGACTATCTTTGAAAGGACGGCCTTATCACTTTTTCTAAATATGTATATAAATTATTTTGGTTTTGAGGCCAGACCTGGCGGCATTCAGGGGTTACTCCTGATTGTACCCTCAGAAATAGCTCCTGGCATGCTTAGTGGACCATATGAGATGCTGGGGATCAAACACAGGACCATTAAGGGTTGGCCACGAGCAAGGCTAACACCTTACCACTGTGCTATCTCTCCTGCCAATGTAGTCTTTTTTTTTTTTTTTTTTGGTTTTTGGGCCACACCCGGCGGTGCTCAGGGGTTAGTCCTGGCTGTCTGCTCAGAAATAGCTCCTGGCAGGCACAGGGGACCATATGGGACACCGGGATTCGAACCAACCACCTTTGGTCCTGGATCTGCTGCTTGCAAGGCAAACGCCGCTGTGCTATCTCTCCGGGCCCCCAATGTAGTCTTTTTTTTTTTTTTTTTTTTTTTTTTTTTTTGGTTTTTGGGCCACACCCGGTAACGCTCAGGGGTTACTCCTGGCTATGCGCTCAGAAGTCGCTCCTGGCTTGGGGGACCATATGGGACGCCGGGGGATCGAACCGCGGTCCGTCTCCTAGGATAGCGCAGGTAAGGCAGGCACCTTACCTCCAGCGCCACCGCCCGGCCCCCAATGTAGTCTTTTTATATTAAAATATAGAATAGAAAATGATAATCATAATGAAAGTCTTAGTTTAATCTATAACACAATTGATTTCTCACTGGATAATAAACATAGAATATTTAACCTCACTATAACTGAGGTATCTACTGCCAACTTATTATGACCTTGATCAAACAGGGAATAAAGATGATGTAGTGTATACCAGTCCAACAGTGACATTAGTAAAAAAAAATTTAATATAATCCTGATCAATTCCATTGAATGATTTTATTCAAAGTAGAATTTCATATAAATTTTAAATTGATAATTGTGTATGCAGAATAATAAATATACAAAATAAAATTTGACATCAAATAATAATATATTTTAGAGCAGACTATTAAAGGCAGGCAGATTTGGCGTCTAGCAATTGGTTCAACCCTTTAATTTCTTTGTGAACTTGAGAGAAAATTATTTAGCATCTCCAAGAGGTTTAATAGAAAATGAGGATAATAATAGATCTTTTGGTTATTGGGTTGTTTTCTCATTTAATACTTAGCCTCTACAGTGAATTAAAATGTATAATATGTTGTTTGGCACTTGGCAAAGATTCAACTCGATAATCATTATCTATATTGGTAATATGCTTAGAAGTAAACTAAGTAATCTAAATTTCAGTTTATTTGTGTACACTTAGATAAAAGGACAATGCTATCGAATAAAAAACATAGATATTGATACATTAATATTTATTAGTTTACTGATTTTGTTAATAGATTCTAAGTATTTAGTGAAATGAGATATTAGAACAGGGATATGCTATTTACTTATTTTTAATAAAATATTTACTATAGACTAGATATGAATATTATCAGAGGAGTGTTTTTTAATTTTTTTTTTTTTTTTGCCTTTTGTGCCACCAACACTAAGGGTTACTCCTGGCTCTGCACTCAGGAATTACTCTTGGCTGGCTTGGGGACCATATAGGATGCTGGAAAACAAACCTGGGTAGGCAGCATCCAAGGCAAATGCCCTATACACTGTACTATTGCTAAGGTCCCCAAAAAAGTGTTTTTAGACAGTCTTAAACTGTTCTTTTGATATATATATACATATATATGTATATACATAATAAAACTGCCTTATGAATAAATTTTAATTAAGTCATAGTTTTGTTCATATAAGGACAATGATATTATTCATACTGTTTATTCCATATTTTTAACTTTGGACTAAATGCGCCTACATTTTTGTTATTAATATGCCTACTAATAACTTTTAAGAGCCTTGTGGATAAATGTGATTTTTGTAAAATAACATAACTTTGAATGCCCTTCAACTCAAAAGTTGCTGCTTTTATGCCCTTTATTATTTTTAATCAATTTCTCAGGAATGTTGAAAGAAAATCTTGAGTTGATGACAGTTTTAACAAAACTATCTTGGATTCTGAGAGCTTATTTTTAACGTGATTTCACAAGGAAATAGAAGATGATTGAGTGACTTGTCATCTTTACCACCACCATTTCTAATATGATTCCTAGCTTAACCCTTTTAGTTTGAGTTTATTTCTATTTTTAAGGCACTTAACAAAGTTTCTCATAACTTTTGAGTTAGTTCTCAGTAATAATCATTTAAATTTGTTATACAAAACATATATGTTAAAGTTCTATCACAAAATGCAGAACTGTAACTTCTATAAAGCATGGTAAGTTCAATGAGTTAATGTGGGACTGGGCAATAGAATAGTGAATAGGGTAATTGCCTTGTCCACTACTGACTAAGGTTTAATAATTGGCAACTTATATTGTCTCTGGGGTAATGACCAGAGTGTTCCCTGAGCAAAAATACAGAAGTTCTGACCACACTGTCTGGTGACAAAAAGAATATGCATATTAATAAGTAAGTTAATGGGATAGAGGTAAAAGGTCAAATACATATTTTCCTGATAAACAATGACCCTTTCTGAATTATTCTGGTTTTCTTTTTTCTTAATTTTTTGGTTTTGGTTTTTGAACCACACCTAGGAGCACTCAGGAGTTAGTCCTAGATCTGAGCTCAGAAATCACTGCTAGCAGGCTTGGGGGACCACATGGGATGCCAAGAATCTAACTAGGATTAGTCCGTGCAAAGCAAAAGCTCTACCTACTTTGCTATAGTTCTGGCCCCTGCACTTACTATATAATAATAATTTTTTAAGAATTCATCCTTATAAAATCTTCTTTGATGCCTGTTTACTTACAAATTTGTTTTATGCATTCAAGAACTGCCTTGTCTTGCAGTATTTCTTTAATAAATAAATGTCAAAAAGCTAATTTGATTTTACAGTGTTTCTGACACTTTATATTTTGTCTGGCAACATTTATTTATTAGCTTTTTAAAAATTATGACCAGTTGACTTGGTATAAGCTACTTATCATTTATTTTTAAATTTCACAATTCAATTTTGCATTTGTTTATGATGTTGTATATAAGTTGTTGTATATAAGTTGTTCAGCAACTTTATAGCAGACTGTTTATACTTATTAAGCATTTTTATTTCCTTTCTTCCTCTTCTTTCTTGCTTTTAGTTATTCTATTAATTCTAAAAAAATAAATTTTAAAAGCTTTTTATCACTTAGCAATTAATCCTTTAGTAGTGGAACAGCTTTTAGAAGCATTAGATTTTAAATTAAAATGATATTACAAGATTAAAAGTGTATGCATTCTAATTTTTTTCAAATACAATTAAAACCAAGTTATTTTTAGAAACATTTATTGTTATGAATGTATGTTTCAAATTATTTTATATAGTCTTAGTTTTTAAAAAATAAATATAAATTATGAATCTTTCTTAAAGCTTTTATTACAAATAAAATTTTATTTAAAACTATTAGCTGTCCAGTACACTTTTCAGTTATTTCAACAAAAATTTAATAAACTCCATTTTTGGTGGGTACAAGCAGAAGTATACTTTGTTTTTGACCATAGTATTGGTTAAAGGTGAAACATCCTGATTATCATGCATAATTTAATTTAGTTCTCATTCTAGCATAAATGATAACCAGATACTTGAACTGTAAATCAATATATTGAGATCATGTACTTTAAAGTATCAGAGAATAACGGGAACTAAATGATACTTTTGCTTCTTTTTAAGGCTATTGTAACATATTACCACCAACTTGGTATTTCAAAACAACATAAACATATCTTTCAGTTTTTTGATAGCAAAAGTCCAAAAGAAATTCTGGTCTAAATCACATTGATAACATCACTTCTTATGAAAATTTACACTAAGATTCTACTCTTACCATTTCTATCTTATACTGTAATAAAGTTACTGGATTCAGTTTCCTCCCTCCCATACATTAACTTAAATCCCTTTTAATTTCTTTATTGTCCCTTTTAATTTCCTTAACTCTGTCTTCTAAGAGCTATTGTAATTGCTACCTAACATATAGGACAGTCTTCCAATAATGAACATTTTAAACTGATTTATTTTTTGTGGGTTAAAATTTTATTTTATATATTAATTTTTAAGGAACAATGAGTAAGTAACTTTGCTGAGAGTGAATACTTATTAAATTTATTACAATTAGTATTATTATCAAAAATGTGAAATAATATTATTACAAAAATTAACTGACATTCAATGAAAGCATTGTCCTATTAAAATGTATAATTTATTTTAATAATTACTAAGTGTAATTTACTGCATGGTACAGCTGGTTTCCTAGAATAAAATCTTCACAAAGATGTTACTTAATAAATTTATAATTATTCACAATTAATTTAAATATAAATTAAATCTAATACCCTCATCTTTATTCTTTCTTTTTTGGTTTTAGTAGTTTCATTTTAAACAAACTAAAAAATTCTCATTTATTGTTCTATGATCTAGGGCTTATAGAACTTGCAATATTGCTTTCATCAAGTGTTTAAGTTTTCTAATTATTACATTCCTTTCTTTTCTTTTCTTTTTTTTTTTTTTTTTTTTTTGGTTTTTGGGCCACACCCGGTGTTGCTCAGGAGTTACTCCTGGCTGTCTGCTCAGAAATAGCTCCTGGCAGGCAGGGGGACCATATGGGACACCTGGATTCGAACCAACCATCTTTGGTCCTGGATCTGCTGCTTGCAAGGCAAACGCCACTGTGCTATTTCTCCGGGCCCTCTTTACCTCTTTCTCTTCTTATCTTTCTTCCTCGTTTACCCCTACTCCTCCTTTTCTTCCTCTTCCTTCTTTATCAATTTGTCTCCTCCTCCTCTTCTTCCTTCTTCTGTCCAATATTCTGTTCTTTTTCTTGACCTTGGTGGTGGTAAGGGCTTGCTCCTGTTCTCAGTTCAAGGATAAGCCCTAGTGGTGCTCAGGGCACCATAAACAATGCTGGGAAAATTGGCTGCATGAAAGGTAAGCATATTACACATGAAATATCTCTCCAGCCTAAAATGTGTTTCTTCTTTTACAAACTAAGAATAAAAAGTCATTTAAAATCATTTTTAAACTGATTAATTGAAATAATTTTGCAGAACATTTAGCATACTTTCTGGAATATAAAAAAACCCCTTAAGCCTTTTATCACTTACCTAAAATATGAATATATGATAGATTTACTTAAGTAGACAGTATTCATAAAATTGCTATAATGGTTTCTTTGTCATGAGGAATTTAAACTAAGTTAAAATACATTTATTCATGGATATAAAGTTTTGCATAGCATTAATCACTCTCTTTCACTGATATATTAACCTTAAGTCTAAACATAGTAAGAGAATTAATGAAACAAAATTATTTATATTACTAAAGTTACTAATATAATATAGAAATCATTGTAATGGAATTAACATTAGATTTCAAGCAACAAAGTTGGCAAGCCAGTGGGTGTGCTTTTAGTTGAAATTGAACAAATCATTTGATACTGACACTTATAGCTACTGACCTCAATAGGTATTGACCTATTGAAATCATATATATCAAGGCACTTATTTTTACACTGGACTGTGACAGTTATTTTATTAAATTATTAATGTAGCATAGCAATAATTAAAATGGTAAGAAAGATGTAGATAGGAATTTTACAAAAAAGAACTAAAATCATTCAACAAAATGCTCTTTGATAAAGTGACCAAAAAATGATTGAATGATTTTTTAAACCTGTAAATAAGTTAGATTTAAACCATAGCTTAACAATTGTTTGATAGAGAGCAAGATACAGGAGAATATACTAAATTAACTGAAAGTACAAAATATTACAAATGGTCCAAACTATTTTTAAGATATAGCTGGAAGATAGATCATCCAAAATTTTCTTTCTGCCTTCCTTATTCCCCTTTAGCATTAGCTTCCAGCAAATTAGTTTTGAGTGTAACTAACAAATGGGATGTTTTGCCTATGTATTCCTTATTATTTTTAGGCAAGCTTCTTATAATCTTTAACTGCCATTGTTTCTTTTTCTTAATTTCAAATACACTGCCTGAACTTCGCATAAAACAAATGCTGTTTATTAAAAACTGAAAAAAGCAATCAATACATTAATGCTTTTGAAAATATAGAGTCATCAATTTTAAGGTGATTGAAATTAAACATTGTTATTTAAAATTTTGCATGCATGGATCACTAAAATTAAAAAACAGCTAGATATGTTCATATTTTTATTGTAGTACATTAGAAATAGTTCAATAGCTATAGGCTTTTAGAAACTAAGATATAATAATGAAATTTTCTGGATATAGTCTAAGCCAGAAGCAGGTGCAAAAAGATAAGACTAGTTAGAGATGATATGGTAAAAGATGTATAGTAAAAAGAACAAAGAGTTGGACTAGAAATAAGAACCATATTCTTGGAGGGTCTTTGGTAAACTGGTAGTGGTACAGTATAGTAGTTTTATATCAAAGCTATAAATATATTATTTGAAATTTTATGAGTAATACAGTATACTTAGTCTTTCTGAACATAAATATTCATTTAAATTTATTGTAGTGTGAGATAAGCATTAAGTTGCATGAAAATAAAAACATTCAGAAAGGTAGGCTTCATTGAAATTCCATCATGTGAAATGGACCTAATTTGTATTTAATCCTTAGAAAGTGATGACATATAAAGAAAGATTCCTTAAGTAGATATAAAATAGAAGAAAGAGATAGTCATTATAGGTAGAGGGTAATATAACCAATTACCAGAAGTGGGAAAGGTGTAATTATATATTACATGTTAATGCTAGGGCACTATATGGAGAGAAATGTAAAGGCACTAACTAAAAAAATACTTATCACCTGAATATCTGAATAACTTTTTCAGAGAACTATGTGATATATCAGTGTTATTGACAAAACATGGAGGTGGGAGGCACAGTCATCCATGCTCAAGGGCCACTGTTGGATCTGTTCTCTGTAGTTTAGTCTTGGGTATATTGGAGACCTAGCCAAGGTTACCCAACAATCAAAAGTAAATTTATCTCTTCACTTAAAATGGATATCAGAATTTAAAAGGAATAACCTGAAAAAGTATCCCAAAGGTAAAAGACCAACATTTTAGCAAAGATGAATTTAAACAAAAATACATTATAGAGATGCTTTTTTTACTTTACCTATCTCTGTGCAGGTGCAGAGTGATCTACATATCCCTGAACGTGGAGGTTGGATCTCTCTTCCACACAGCAGACATTGCAGGCCAAATTAACAGGAGTTGGGAAGGCCTTCTGAAGAGCATTTCAAATTTTACTGAGACTCCTAGCTGCCTCAAAGAGCATTAAAGTTTCAGAAACATAAAGCTGGATACAAAAGAGAGACTTAGAATATAAACACTGAAGGGAGGAAGTATAAGTGGGATACAGAGATAGAAGAAAATTGTCAGTTAACAAGCAAAATGAGTTATAGGAGGTAGCTGGAAGTCAATTTGACACTCTCATTATACATAGGGCTAAAATGGTGTGTGATTTCTTTATTAGATAGATATCATGCTTCATTGATATCAAAAGAAAAATAACCAAGATCTTTGTGGTCCTAAGCATGGCCCTGTAGCAAAAATATATGCTATACTAGTTTCAGGCTTTAAGTTTGAGCCCTAGTTTCACTCAAATGTTCAGGCCTTGTGTGGCTGCTCTGTTAGGTACAATTTCAGCCACAATAAATGAGTGTGTGAAATGTGATAATTTTCTGGCAGGTGTAAGCACTCCAACAAAAGATTTGCTAACACTATAGCCAGGAATGCAGCCCCCAGAAGATGCTGTGATTAAAGCTCCCACATTACAACTAGAATGAACAAGAACACCACAACCATATGTAAAATCCCTGGTCCTTAAAACACAAAGTGGGGAGGCAGCAGTATGGGTTATTAGTAGGGTTATAAAGCAAGGACACTGTCAAAGCAGCTAAATAATCAGAAATACAACTGCTGTTTTTTTTAAAAAGAAAATAATTTGGCAAAATATAATGGAATAACAGGTCAGGATTTTCAAATGTAAGATTTAATTTGAAAACAGACACAGTAACTAGTGGAGTCTTAAAGTTTTTTTTTATAATTTTTATATAAGAGATATAAGAATGTTTATAGACTGAAAGTTGGAATTTATCAGAGAGTGATAAATAAACCATAAAGGAAAGATAGATCATTAGGTCTCTAGGTACAGAAAATAAATACTCAATGGCCTTGAACAGGAAGTGACTAAGAGGAGAAAAGTTTCTCCTGGATTTTCAAAACATAGTCAGTGTATGTAAGAATCACACTATATCTAAGCCAGACTTGAAAACCTTTCAGTTCATTATTTTCTTTTCAAATCAACAATGAAAATTATGTACAATTTACTTTAGACTTAAAATAAATGTTTCACAAATGAAGATTCTAAACTTTTGCATTTCTAGCCAGTTTTTATGTCTTTCTTACAGTAAATTAATATTCAAATAGAAGTCTAATATATTTTTACATTTTTTTTCTAATTGTGCTTGTTCTCTCAGGTTATGCCTTGGACCATATCTATTCCTGCATTTAGAAAATAAATGTTGCTTCTGTAGTTATTCTTCAAGTAAGGAGATAAACTGGGGTCAGCTGGCCAGAGCTCAGTGATAATTGCAGTTTCCACTAGGAAAGATCCTCACCGAAAGCTTTACTTTTTGATGCTGAATCTATATCCATGGTCAGTCATTTGCACTATCATTAGAATAAGGGAGCTCCAGGAATAATAAACATGGAAAAGTACACATTTCAGGAGAAAAAAAAAACACTTCTCCACCATGATAAACAGATGTGGTCACTGTTTCCATTTCCTCTTTAAGAAAGGAGCAATGAAAGAAAAGATTCAACCAATTTTCATACTAGAAGAAACTTATTTTTGAAAAGTGATAAAGATTCTTTTTTATTACTAGAAAATCATGGATTATGCTACCTAAGCTCCTCTGTGAAATTAAATTATTAAATTCAAAAGTCCCAAAAGAACACTGAAGAAAGTATGTTAGCCTGAAGATGTATGTTAACATTTTTGACAGCCTTGGGGAAATTTATTCTTTAATAAAAATGGGATACATTTTCAGGTTAATAGAAATAGAGAACTGGTAGATTTAATAATTAAGCAAATTAGGAGTAAGAAAAATGAAATTGCATTTTCTTTAGAGACACACGCACAAGCAAGTATTCAAATCAGAACAGTTTGTCAAATTGGTCTTTATGCTTAATAAGCTTAGTGTATTTTGGACTTACTGGAAAATATTTATCAATTAATCTAATATTCTTTGTTATTTGGAGACATATGCAAATGTCAGTTAGGTGTCTTTATTAGGTTTTCAGACTACAGGAACTACATGATATATTTTAAAATTGTACTGTGGTGACTTACAGTTCAAGTAAAGAACTATCTCACTTCTATGAAACTACAAAAAGAAGACAATTTACCACTATCCATTCTAGTGTGTATAATTGCATACTACCAGAAAGATTCCAGGGTATTTTAATAATTAACTGTCAAGAGAAAAGAAAGTAATATAACTGACATGGGGGCCGGAGAGATATCATGGAGGTAGGGCATTTGCCTCGCATGCAGAAGGATGGTGGTTTAAATCCCAGCATCCCATATGGTCCTCTGAGCCTGCCAGGAGCAACACCTGAGCACTGCCGGGTGTGACCCAAAAACGTATATAGTTATAGTTATATGTAAGTGACATCAACATTTAAAATTATAAAAATATTTTCAAAAACATCACTCCTTGATGCTAAAAATTGTCATCCAAGGTTGTTTACAATTAGATTTTTTTCTTCTTTACTCATTATAATTGTTAATTTCAAAATGTTTTCAACTGCCTCCTTTGAGCCATAGCCTTTAGGAAAGATTAAAGACCAAACAAAACAGAACTCCAAATTATACAATGACACCAAACCAGTATTTCTTTGTTAACGAAGCTTCAGTATCAGTAATTATACTCTATTGTTCAAAACTGACGATGACTTTTTCTATATACTGTGCTTCATTAATACTTTGTTTAATTTTCTCCTGTTTCAATTTTCAGTATTAATATACCTAACCCAAGATATTACTTTCTTCAGTATATCTTATTTTTAATCCAATTAATTCTCTGATGCAAGCTATTTTTCTAAAGGAATGTTTTTCTTTCATCAGAACACTCCACAGAAACTTTTAATTGTTCCATATTGTCTTTCAGTATCTGAAGATTGCTTTAAGATTCTTATTTGAGTGAAGGTACATTTGGCAATGCTGAGAGATCACTTCTGGCACAGTGATCACTTCTGGCAATAGGGAATGTTGCTGATAGAATCGTGGTCTAGTGAGTGCCACATGATTGTATTTTTTCAAAAATTTTAAGACTATTATTACCTTTGAATCACTAAATTGTTAGTAATCCCAACAGTCATATTACTCAAATGAATATTAAATTAATAGTAATACTAGAGTTCATTCTACTAATATAAGTCTTCAGATGTCTGCTACAGACTAAAGGCTTTTCCAGGAGATTCTTAGCTCCCATGCCTTAGCTATTTATTAAAAAATTCTAATTTTACCCTTCCAAGTCTTAGCATATTTTTGAATAATTTAAGAATACCACCACATCTATGATCAATTTTTTAACCCACAATGTTACTCTTTTTTTCTCATTTATATTCTCATAATCTCTGTATTTATATCTAGGAGATCTCAGTTATTAATCTACATATTTTAAGATGTATATATAAGAAAATAAACTTAGAAGCAGAGGTGTTTTCCTCTTAATTTGAAGGCATTATATATTGGGTGATTTTGTATAAATGCTTTTATAAAAGGATGTTAATTAAGAAATGTAATGGTAGTTATGCAGACAGAGGTAGAGGAAGGGAGACAGAACAAGACAGAGAAGGGCACGTTGCAGGTTGGGATGTGAGCAAAGAATAATTCTGACCTTGAAAATGTTAGCACCTCTGTGACTAATTTTTTCACTGCAAAGTGAGGATAGATAGATAACCGAAAGAAATAGGAAAGGTTGCACATATTGAAATCTATAGTTTATTTTTTATTCACCTGTAGACTATAATTTGAGAAAATATAACTGCATTCACTGGGGGATGAGAAAAAATATTAGGATTCTGTATATTTTTGTTTATAATGCCTGGCTCATATTAGCTTTTCAAATTGTTTTCAAAATATATTGATGTATGTAACAAGACTTTAAATTAAAATATTAAACTCTCAAATACATATCCACATGAAAATGTATTATCTATACACTTATGAGAAATAGTATGATTATTTTTCTTCATCTCTTCCTCTGCTTCTTCCTAAAAAATTATATACAATACACAAAAGATCATTTAAAATGACCTATTGCATTATATATTGACTAAAATTATACTATACATTATTTCTGAATTTTGACTATTTTATTCATTGACAACTTTCCAAACAGTAGATACAATAAAAGATTTAAGACTATTTTTATAGATAAATTTATTTTTAAGTGAGTCTGATTGTCTGGTGGTCAGCAATTTTAAAATTTAGATGTAAAAATTAATTTTATGACACATTCACTTTTACCTCATAAAAAGAAATTGCCCAAATCTAGTGGAAAAGACATTTCGGGTAGAGACAAATGTTAATACATACAAAAATTCACTTGCTGCAATATCATTTTATGTTAGTCTACTGATTTTCACTGCCAAAAATTGTATGCAAGTACAGGGTTTTCAAAAGGATTTAAGAGTAAGCTTTTTCTTTTGGCAAAAGAAAGCAAAGTGTTATAACTTTACCTGTAACAATATTATAGTTTGTGCTTGCTAAAATGTAAACAACCATGAACTCAAAATATCAAAAATATAATTAATCACGGCTTCCTGTAATACATAAAAACAATAAATAAAAAATACAGTACTAATCTTAAGACTTCACTGGTAGTTTTATAAAGCAACATGGGTTTAGTGCTTTTAGAGTTCAAATTCAGAATTCATAACAGGAAAAAAAACATACAAATTGGTCATAGTATATAATGCACATTGTGGACGTGGACAGAGAATCAGATTGATGTAAAAGTGGTTGAAAGGTCCTCCTACAAAGGATTTATTTTCTTTTTTATTCACTCTATTTTGCTACCAAATGGATGTTATCTTGTTCTAACTCAAGAATTCTCTAAATTGTTAGGATACAAAAAAATCATAGATGGATTCTTGAGAATAAAGACCAAAAGGAACAGAGAGATTTCATGGCTCCAGCAGAAAAGAAAAAAGGTTTAAGAAACACTTATTCTACTTTATTTTTGTCTGTATGCAAGATCTAAGTAATTTACAGTTAAGTATATTACAAATATAAGTCATCTAAATGCAGAGCCATTTGTAACCCAAAGGTACCTTTAAATTAATGGAAAAATAACTGAATGATAGTAAAATTTACGCCAAGAACAATTAATCTCGAATAACACTTGAAGCAGCATTCATGGTAAACAATATTTTTCTACAATGTATAAAATAAAATTAAAAGTGTTAATAAAAATAAAAACAATAGAATACACAAATACATTGAATATTACATAAATTAAATATGTTTTTACTTTCCATAATTGGATGTATACAATGTCTGCAAGTTTGTATGTGAATAACAAAAATTTAAAATAATTTATTTCTTCTATTTCATTTTTAATTTAGCATGGACTTTGAGGTATTTATTTGCATTTTATAATAAATAGCGACTCTAATATCATGAAAAGTACAATAAATCCAAAGTGATCAGAACAGCATGGCATTGGACATGAAGAGAGACTTTCAGACCAATTTATAAGGATAGAATATTGAATAATAATCCCCTAAGTCTATGGTCAAAACATGAAATAAAATAAAGATAGTTCTTCAACAAATAGTATTGGGACAACTGGATAACAGCCTGTAAGAAATAAAAGATCAATCTATACCTCACATCTTACACAAAGGTCAATTCAAAGTGGATCAATGAGCTTGAGATTAGACCTGAATCCATAAAGTTCACTGAAGAAAACAAAGGCAGAACACTCCCCAAAACTTAGATCTCAAAGGAATCTTCAAATAGTAGAATGCCAATTACAAGGGCTATAGAGTCAAATTTAAATAAATGAGACTATCTCAAAATAAAAATAGTTTCTGTCTGGCAAAAGAAATGAGCTAAAGATAAAAGACAGTTGAGTGGGAGAAAATATTTTTGCACAAAATATCAGATAAAGGATTGCTACCTAGGATATACATAGTACTCAACATGTTAACCCCAATAAACCTAAAAACCCCACTAAAAGTTTAGGAGAGGAAATGAGTCCTCTCTTTCGGAGCAAGACTAACAGATGTCTAACAGACACATGGAAAAGTACTCATCATTACTTATCATTAAGGAAATCCAAATAAAGACCACAATGAAAATATTATACCAGGGTGATGGCATATATTTAAAAAATTGGGAACTATTTGTGTTGTCATGGATGTGGTAAGAGAAGTCTCATCCACTGCTGGTGGGAATGTTTCCTGGTCCAACCCCTTTGGAACACAGTATGGAGGATTATCAGTTAACTAAGAATCTATTTGCCATCTGACCCAGCAACCCACTTTGGGATATCTATCCCTAGGGAAAAAAAATAAAATGTACGCACATAGCTATTTACTACAGTACTTAGTACAATAGCTAAGAGTTGGAATCAACCTAGATGTCCAATAGCAGGTGAGTTGTTCATGAAAATGTGGTACATATATACAATGGAATACTAAATAGTTGTAAGGAATACTACATAACTGTAAAGGATGTAGGCATGCAATATGTTGTAATATGGATAGAACTGAAAGATATTATGTTAAATAAAGTAAGTCAGAGAAGGGGACAGGATATATTATTTATATGTAGTTTTTAGAATAGTAGCATGAAGAAAAATCAGTGGTTTAAATGGGAGTTGTTAAGGCCCTAGATTATTGTGACAAGGAAAGAAATTGGGTGGAGAAGAAAGAAAAATATTAAAGGATGAGGGACAGGAAATGAGGGGTCTCAGGTTAATTGGTGGTGTTAATACAGAACTAAATACACAAACCAGAGTCAACAACAATATAATCTCAGGCCAAAACTTCAACAACCAATATAAAAACAGGTCTCTTACGGCATGGGATTAACTTTGGGAGTACATTGTTGGCTGGAGATTGACACTGGTTGTAATATGATCCTGTAATGTTATATATCTAAAACTCAACAATGAACAACTTTTAAAATCACAATGATAAATCATATATATATAATAGTTTAAATAAAAAGGAGCATTATTTAGCCATGTTATCTATAAGAGAAGTATTAAAATAGCATTTGTAAGGAAGTCACTGGAAAGCAAAACAAAATATTTTATGATTTTCTATATATTAAATAACAATAGCACAATTTATTAAAAAATAATCTGAATGTTCTACACTTTAAGAAATTTATAAAAATGGGTAATTTTAAACATATTTAATCTAATCCTTTTGAAGAAAATATGAGTAATAAAATACAAGGTTTTCATTGAAAGTAAATCAGAAGTCATCCTGCAATGGCATTTTAGAAATGTCTTATTATAAAAATATTTAAAGATAAAAAATAGAAAAGTATTGTATAAAATGTCACAAGATATAGAATAAACTAAACTATTTGAGAGAAATGTTAGTATATCACATAACTTTAGTTATTTGCTTTTAATTTTCATGACAACTAATTTTCTCTTAATTGCAGAAAGGAACAAAACTTAGATATGTAGGCGTCATAAGTAATGAAGTAATATTGCATGGCTAAAGCATCAACATTAACACTAGTGGAGAATACAAAACATCAATAATGCTACATTAAGGAGGTGACACCAGTGGTGTTTAGAATTTATTTGTTGCTCTGAGCACTCCGTAATTATTGATCACTTTAGAGAGATTCCAGGGAACATATTGAATACCAGAAATTGAATGCAGTTTGATGTTATGCATGGCAAGTGACATACCCAATCTACCATCTTCAGCCACTATAATAACATATATTTAATTAAAAATAAAATAAAATTTTATTTTTATTTATTTTATCTCCAAGGAGTAGTGTCTTTTTTACTCAATTGGAATTTTTTTAAACAGTAAAACTATATTCTGAAATATTGGCATACTTAACACATTTAAAAACTAGTTGCTATTGTAAAGATACCATGTGTTATCTCCCAAGTCAGTTAACAAATATATATTTCCATCAAGGTAGAGTTTACTACTGTAAGGTAGAAAGCTTCATTCTGTTTTGAGAACATTGTCAGTTGAAATTATAGCTCACAAGCATGTTGAATATCATTTTCTGCAGGTAACTAGATTAATTAATGGTTGTTCTGTACTTTCAAATATTTAACATGCTGTTGTGTTTACTCTTATGATTGATATTTTTTCACCCAAGTTACTAAGTATTAAATAAAAAACAGACAAATATAAGTCAATGAAATAAGTGAACCCATGCATGACACAGACATGACACAAACATCCTAAAGCTCAAAAAAGATATCTTCTGCTTCTTCAGTTTTCTTTATGTTTTGTTACATAGAATACACTTAATTGTACCAGTTTAAATTTTATAATTATGCGAGTTTTTTTAGCAAATTTTTGGAGAGTTTAAACAAAGTTGAAAGACATTCACGATGTTAAAGGCTTTCAAAATATAAACTTTATAATATATAAATAAAAAATATAAAGTTTAAAAATATAAACTTTAAAAAATATATACATAGTACTTTGAAAACCACAGTATTTAGAATTCCTGGACCACACAGCCACATGCAGTCACTTGATAACTCCAAAATTTTTAATACTGTCATCCCAGGTAAAAATATATTGATTTAAATACCAAAATGAATTTAAAGTCACCTCATTTTCAGAAAGAAAACTGTAGTCAACTAGCAACAAGAGCTTAGTAAATCTTCTGACAATGGCAGAGTGAACACATTACAAGACACAATCATTTTCACAATTTTTCTTTTTGCTGTACTCTCCTTCCTTCCTTCCTTCCTTCCTTCCTTCCTTCCTTCCTTCCTTCCTTCCTTCCTTCCTTCCTTCCTTCCTTCCTTCCTTCCTTCCTTCCTTCCTTCCTTTCTTCTTTCCTTTAAAAATAATTTTGTTCCCACATACCTGGAAACATATTATGATCAAGTATAATCAAAATGTATTATGATTGAGTACTTAGTCACTTCATCAAACTTATGCTATTGTATACAAAAGATATTCAGTTCTAGATACATTAAAAATGATGAGTACAACTGTGTTTTATTCATGTAAGAATCTGAATCATATTACTTCTGAAGTTATAGGTTTTCAATGAAGAAAGCATTTCTTCATTGAAAAAAAAATAAGAAAAACGTATTTGCTTTTGGCTCCTTTATTTGTGGGAAGCACACCCAGTGACACTCAGGGCTAAGTCCTGCTATGTCCTGAGAAATAGCTCCTGGCTTGGGGGACCATATGGGACACCGAGTGATTGAATCATGGTCCATTCTAGGCTAGCACTTGCAAGGCAGATGGCTTACCTCTAGTGGTACCACTCTGGCCCCTGTTTTTGGCTTCTTAGTTTGGGTCATACCAAGCACTGTTAGAGAGCTATTCCTGTCTCTCTCTATAAGCAGGAGAGTCCCCTGGAGAACTTAGAAAACAATGGTGGTGCTGAGCATTCAAACTGGGATAGTAGGTTGGGAGGCATGGTCTTAAAACACTAAACTCTCTGAACCTATAAAGGAAATGTTAATATAAAAATAACTTTCTCACTTGAGTAGCTATCATGACATTATCTAAAATTTGTGGATGTAAACATATTTTGTAGCACTAAAAACTAACATACTTAAATAGCATACCACAAAATATCCCCAACTAAGAATATAATTGAAAAGGCAAATTTAGTTGCAATATGGGAAAACTGGTTACTCTTATAAATAAAATATTTTCCCATTAATAACTCACTTGAATAATGTAGTAAATGCAATTACATTTTAAAGACTTTGAAATTAATATATATGTAAATTTGATTTGGTTGTTAAAATAGAAGAAATGTCCTCATTTTTAATGGCTATAATTTATAATGGCTATAAATTCCTATTTATTCCTTTTATTTTCACAACAGTTTAGTTTTGCAAGCCAAATCTATGAATAATAAAGAGATATAGATAGGACTGTTTAAGTAAGTACCTTTTCTACACATAGTCCCTCCAGAAAGACAGATCATATAATAGCAACTCCTCTTGGTGACTAAATTTGATTTCCTCAATTACATCACAAGACTTAATAACACGTCCATCATAGAACCTAGATTAATAGGTAAAAATACACTCTATAATATTGAATTTTCTTTTGAATATCGGAGGGAGGAAACTTTAACAATTTACCACAAGCACAATGTAATAACATAATAAATACTCTTACTTTACTGCTAGTACTTTTTTGGGGAAGAGCCATGCCCAATAATATTCAGGGGTTACTGCTACTGCTGGCTTGTTACTAAGGAATTACTCTTTCTTTTTTGGTTTTTGGGCCACACCGGTGACGCCCAGGGGTTACTCCTGGCTATGCGCTCAGAAGTCGCTCCTTGCTTGGGGGACCATATGGGACACCGGGAGATCGAACCGTTGTCCGTTCTAGGCTAGCGTTGGCAAGGCAGAACCTTACCTCTAGCACCACCATCCCGGCCCCAGGAATTACTCTTGACAGTCATTGACATCATATGGAAAGTCTGGATTGAGACGGTTGGCCAAGGGCAAATCAAGCACTATGTCTGCAGTACTATCTCCCCAGCCACAAAATTAATAATTTTAGAGGCCAGATAAACATTACGACATGTAGGACACTTGCCTTGCATATTGGGTTTCAAATCCTCCAGGCATGAGAAGTTGTACCTGAGGGTAGAGCAAGAAGAACCCCTAATAATTGATCTCTGTGTGGTCAAAATAATCACCATAAAATCATAATATTTTTCAAAGGAAGCAACATGAATATAACATTTTTAGTAAATCTCAAGTTAAAGAAGAAATACATAGATAATAAAGCTAAAAAGGTGATACAATGTATCTAGATTACCTAGGTTATTTTAAGATAATTACATAAATCTTAAAGTCATCAAGCTGAACAATGTAAGTGTACAAAGTTTTCAAATTTCAAAGTAATATAAATAATGAAAGATTGATCACAATATCTGGTTCTAATCCTGTTATCCCATATGGTCCCCTGAGCCTGCCAGCAGTGACTTCTAAGTGAAGAGTCATGAGTAACCCCTGAGCATTGCCACGTGTGATCCAAGAGTAACCCCTGAGAGCTGCCACATATGACCCAAAAACAAACAAACAAAACAAAACAAAAAACTGTAACAAGATAAATGTATAACTTTTAAAATACACTTGATGGAGTGAGAGCGATACACAGGTAGGCCATTTTGCCTTGCATAATTCAATCCCCTGCATCCCATAAGGTCCCTGAACATAACAAAATGTAATTCCTGACTTTAGTGTCAGAAATAATGGAATAACTCCTGAGCATTAGCAGGTATAGCCCCTAAGACCCCAAATTTGATTGGCATTTCTATATCAATTTATGTTTCATGTTTGAATTATATGTTAGTTATCTGACTCAACCTGACTCAATATATGGCAAAACAATGTCAGATAAAAATAAAATTGTATATATGATACAGCAAAGTAAAAAACATGGCAATTTTCAGATAGGGATACATATTTTTAATGTTCATGACTTGTCAATCATAGCAGCAATGTAGCCTAGCATAATGTACAAAAATGAAATGTGCCTCATGTAATAATTAATTCTAATAGAAACTTCTGTATCAAAGTTACAAAATTTCTGAGGAAGTAAACTATTTGAGGGAAAAAATTGAAACCCTAAAACCCTCTAATCTTGGTTAATTAATAGAGGCATTTCAGGTCCAAAGCAATGCCATCAGCAATATATGAAAAACATTTGTTATAAATTACCAAAATCTATAAATGATCACATCTATGAAAACACACAGACACATTTCTCTATGACTGACTTAATAATAGCCATACAAAATTAGGAGTTTCTTCATAACACACACAGATTCATGCAATAACTATTTTAGAAGATCTATAAAAAAGTTTTAAAAGCAACATTATTTCTAATGGGAAAAGATAAAATCAAGAACAAGATATTAAGCAGAAGAAAATTGCATCAAATATAACTTTGCTGAATACATACTTTACACAGAGATTAAGCCAAATAGCAATATTGTAATAAGTAATATTATAGTAATATTGTATAAGCCTAATAGCAAATCACACTTTTAGATAAATGAGTTTTCTAAAATAAATAAAATTGTATATGAATATTATTTTTGTATTCATTTATTACCTTATGAAAATAAATCTCAAATTTTTTTAAAACTATTTAGAAAACAAGGATGTTTTTTAATATCTGACTTCCTTGAATGCATGAGATCTGGGCTGACCCTGCACAAACAAAATTAAAACAAGATCTTAAAATTAAATTTTATATAAAATAAATCTATTTTTAATCTAAAAATGTCTAAAACTGAACACATTCATATACATATGTTTCCCTGTAGTTCATTTCAAGTACACAAGAGATTTTGTCTTACATAGATTTTCAACTGAAAAAAATCAGTAAATAGAGTAAACAGAATAAATAGCAGAGCCAGATGATACCAAACATACCTATTCTCATGCAGTGAGATATTTGCTTTCAACTTAAAGCAAGATCAACACAAGTTACTGTCTTGTCCTGACATATCTTGATACTTTGAAATCATATTCTCAAGTAGCTACCTTAATCATGTACATTAGATGCTGGCATGAGTCCAAATGGGTCCAGAAGATGCTTGAAGATCCGGAGAGCACAATTTGCATCTGGTAGACCTGGTTGCTGTCCCAGACACTTGGTAGGTATCTGAACTCCTCAGGAAGCAGCCATCTCAGTAGTGCTAGTTATGGCACACACACAAAAAATCACACACACACCCCATACTCATAAATGCATATTGTAAGAAAAAATGCACACTACCATGATTAAAACTTTAAAGTGTCCCACAAATATTTTCTTCATTAATTCTTTAAAAGTAAAATTTGTCTTGTCTGTGGAGCTGTAAACAATGCTAGCTTTAGTACTACAGTACATATAACAAACTACCATTTAATACATTTTTGTTTCAAAAATTGTGTAAGTTGGAATTTAATGATATAATATTTGAATAAACCACACATGCTTAACTTTTCTTCATATATTCAAATTTTTAAAATACATATATGGCATATCACTCAATTAAATTTTTACCAATATAGGTATTATCTGGTATACTTTGATGATTATTTTATTTTACTCTCTATTTGACTTCATTTCATTATATCCATAAGAGTATTTTTATACATTAAAAAGGTATAGAAATCCTGTTTATAAATATCCACACACTTAGACAAGTAAAAAGAATAGTCATGTATTATTGGCTTGCAGTATGAGTGTTCAAACTTAAAAAAATTCTGTACAATCCATTTTTGCCTTCTAATATTGACTGTTTTCTAGCATATGATACAGGGCTTCAATATAGAACATATATAACATTTTAATTTCTAATTTATAAAATTAATTCCAAAAATAGTGTCTTAATTTTAAGTTAAATATACAAAGAAATGATTACATTAAAATTACTTTTAAAATCAATGAGGTTATTATTTTTTAGTAACAAATAGAAATTTGGTCTCTTATAACCAATAATAATCTATAATAGAAAAAGATAAGAAATAGAAAGTACAGGGGTCGAAACGATAGCATAGTGGTAAGATGTTTGCCTTGCATGTGGCCAACCTAGGAGGGTTATAGAATCCTGGCATCCCATATGTTCTCTAGAGCCTGCCAGGAGCGACTTCTGAATGCAGAGCCAGGATTAACCCCTGAATGCTGTGGGTGCGACTCAAAAACAAAACAAAACAAAAAATACAGAAGACTGACTTTGTATTAAGAAATGAATAAAAAAGTGGGAGGAAAAGAACTTTCTAAGAAATAGAAATCTAGGTTTCATTATACATATTTTGAAAGGTTCATTTTTGATATTTATTCATTTTTCTTTCTGCAGAGAATTATTAGACAGAAATATTTTCATATAAATTTTTAATTAAACAATAATAATATATATAAAGAACAACATTTTTACAATAGTGTCTGATAATATACTCTATATAAAAACATAATATAAACATCTTAATGTTTTAACACTATGGTAATTGATTTACTTTGGAACAATTTCAAGAATTTCTTTGTTTTGGGGGTCACACCTGGCAGTGCTCAGGGGTTAATTCTGAGCTCTGTGCTCAGAAGAATTCCTGGCAGTCTCGGGGGAACCATATATGGAATGCAGGAAATCTAACTAAGGTCAACTGCATGCATGGCAAATGCCCTACCTACTGTGCTATCAGAGAAAAATTTGTAAAAATAAATAAATAGGCAAGCTAAGTATTTAAAATCCCAAATGCAATAATTTGTATTCAAATATTTTAAGGTAAAATTATGGCTGAACAAAATTTAAGTGTTAACTAAATATAACATTGAGAAATTAAAACATATGAGTACTACAAAGTAAAATGACTTTATATTCTCAATTCAAACTTCCCACTATATTTGAAGAATTGTTGCAGTAAATACTGGATCACCCATAGCATTCTGTTTAAATGAAGCAATTTTGAAAAAAAAAATGAAAAGAAATGCCCTGTATTTATCAACAAAACATAACAACAACTCCTAAAATTGTGCCATTGGAGTTCTGCATTGAAATTCTGTTCTCATGATTTAAGTCCCAATCTCTAAGTTTAAAGAAACAGGTAAAGTATCTAATACAAAGTATATATTTTTATTGTGCCTCTATAAGAAAACAGTTAAAATCATCCAATAAATTATTATTTTCTTTATTATAATTAATGTAAATTTTTTAGAAAAATATGTCAACATAGTTTTCAAATAAACCACTGTATACTAATAGTCAGGCTTCTTTGTGAAAGATTAAATAGCTTAAAAATATTAAAAGCCTGTCACTGAAATATATATGCAGTTAACCCCAAAGGAAAACATGTGCTTATGTAGGTAAATGCCCAGGGGAATGTATTATTCCAGCTGGATCACTTTTTCCCTGGAGGTAACATTCTCATTAAAAGGATGAACTGATTTTCACACACCCAAGGGGAAAGCACATAGAGTGCCCAGGAAGCTTTCTAAATAGATAAACACCTCTCCACGTTCTAAACACCAGAAGCCTATCTGTGAAATCCTAGAATTTCATCCACATTTTGATGAATGCAGGTTTCAAACATGCAAATAGTAGAGTGTTAAACAGTATTCATCACTTTGCTTAATTACTTAAAAGGAAAGACAATCATTAAATCAAGTAGACTAAAATATACATATTTAGAACACTTTCCCTGTGCTCTTTATAGAAATCATCAACTGCACCCCTGATGATTATTCATATAAAGTTGTGTACCAAAAATACAAAACTATGGGGCCGGGCGGTGGCGCAAGAGATAAGGTGCCTGCCTTGCCTGCGCTAGCCTTGGACGGACCACAGTTCGATCCCCCGGCATCCCATATGGTCCCCCAAGCCAGGAGCAACTTCTGAGCACATAGCCAGGAGTAACCCCTGAGCGTTACCAGGTGTGGCCCAAAAACCAAAAAAAAAAAAAAACAAAAACTATTACCTACTGTTCTTATGACACATTTGAATAATCATCAAAGTTTGTGCAATGATATATAGTGTTGTGATAAAAAAGTAATAAGTAGATAATGTTTAATTATATATGTATATATACATATATATTTGTATATATTTATATTATATATAAGTATATAATATACTAAATATGTATATATACAGCCTTTATACACCTATAAGAACAAATTTGTTAAATCATTGAATAGGTGTCTATTAGACACATTTCTTAGGATATGTGTATTAACTAATAATTAATTAATTAATCAGAATTCAGATGGTCACTAAGAGTTAATAGTAGTAACAATGGTTAAAAATACCAAACATTCAAATAAATATATTTAATTTATTTAAATTCACTTGGATAACAACTAAATTTGTAACACAGCAGTTAATACACACATTTCCTTGGATATATTTGATAAGCAAAAATCAAAATTATGATAAAATAATTCTGAATTAATTATAGCATTGAATAAAATGAAATATTTAAGCCACATAAATATTGTAAGATGACATATTATAAGAATTTTTTTATGCAGTACAAAAGTCAGCTCGGTATACTGTACTTCAACATCTTCCAAGATATTAGTGTTAATGTGCTTGAGTTTCTCTTTTTTTAAGAAAGGTTACTATTTAAAATCATGTTGATGGGAACTTCTCCATTCTAGATAATAGATATTAAATATTTGCTTACAACAGTATACAAACATTCCTTAACACATTTAATCAGAATTCAGATAGTCACTAAGAGTTGTTAATAGAAGTGGGAATAATGGTTAAAAATACCAAGCATTCAAATGAATGTATTGGATTTATTTAAATTCATTTAAATAGCAACTAAATTTGTATCACAGATAAAAGGAAATTAGAGCTATCTATAATATTCATCATTAAGTAGGCCAAGCTGCTAAATTTAGAATAAAAATGATAAATGACATATCACATTTATTCTACCTTTTGTAAGTAATTCTGCAAGAAAAAATAGGCCAAAGATTCTTAAATATTGCATATGTGACAGATGACTGATGCATCTTTGTTTGATTTATTATGAAACCTTATCTAATAAAAATGAATGACTATGTCTAAGATTATTTGAATTCAGATATAAATGTAGCAGACACCTTGCACATCATTTAAAAATAAGTTTAATCAAAATAAGCATATTTATTAAAAAGATAGCATCTAATTCGAAAAGAACATTCAAATATTTGAAAAATAAATGAGGTTCAAATGTTCCTGAGGTATACTGAAAGCTTAATACAGCATTTCAAAAGTTAATATATTATGTAACAAAAGCAATAACTACGAAACCATTTCTTTTCTAGAAAGTTTTCATACTATAATTTATCTTATTATCATTTTAAACAAATATAGCTATTGAGAAAAAATAAATGTATTCATTATGTAAATGTATATACATATATAAATGATTTTCACCTGAAAGATATAATCCTTTTATAGAAACAGTATAAATAAGAACAACTAATACTCATATTGCTAATTTTAGAATCACACTTGATTTGCAAAACTAATGAATATCTAAATTTCCTTATGCATTTTATAAATCAAGTAATCTGTATTCAAAATGAGAACAGGGCAGAGAAGCAAAGTAGTCAAAGAATCTGTAATGAAAGAAAAAGAACGTATTCAGAACTTTAGAATCATCTTTCTGTTTTGCAGCTGTAGGCTACCATTTGATATCAAATATCAGCAAATAATTTGGAATTATTGTTTTAACATTTAAATTGCTACATCTTAAATTGTCAATGAATTCCAAAGTTATTATATGACTGGAAAAACAAATAAATACAAGAGCAAAAGTATAATATAACTAACAGTATACTAATATAGCAAAGTACACTTACATTTTGTTAGAAAAAATGAAATAGAATCCACTATTATTTGTTGTATTGCTGAGGCCACACCCGGTGATGCTCAGGGCTTATTCCTGGCTCGGCTATCTGGAGTAGTTCAGGAGACCATATTGGATTTCTATTTCAGGAAAGTCGAAGTACCTTAGTCATATACTATCCCTCCGGTACCAAAAAAATTCACATTTCCTTACAAAGTATGTCAGCATTTCTTTTTTTTTTTTTTTTTTGAATTTTAAAGAAATCCATAAATATAGAGTGTATAGAAATCTCATTAAAGTATATTTGTTTCCTCTAAATAGACATGCTTTTGCAAACCACTTTTATTCCCATAATCTTCAATACTGAAGTATACAGTTTCCAACTCCCTGGTTTTAATACATTGAATAAGAGTCTTGATAATTTTGAATCAATTGGATCATAATATCCAAGGAACCAATTCTCAAAGTATTTGATATTTCACATATATTCATAGAGCTGACCTTTTAGTTTTTTTCAAGTACACCAACACTGAACATTTGTGAAAAGATTTAACTGTTAGCAGTGATTATAATTTTTCCTTTGTTAGAGCTTTGCAACACTCCTTTTAATGTCCAGAAACTGTAAGTAGTTAGAGCAGTATATGAAATAATTATATAAAACATAATATTAGATCACTATACATCTTTATCACTTAAATTTTATTTTCTCCGTAAACATCCATATATTTTTCTGCTTACAATTCATTTATTTTACTACTATTTGTTTTATTTTACGTATATTGTAAATGTATATAGAATCTGCTACTGCATATATATACAGAGTGTATGAAAATCTCTTCAGCCTACAGATAACAATGTCTGGAAAATCCATGACAAATAACATATATAGGTGAAATATTGTTGAAAACTCAGATGACATCTAGGTCTAGCACATACTATAGTATTATATAAAACTACTTTATTTAAAAAATATGGAGAATGATATTTATAACCTCTAGACAGAATCCTTCCACCAGGTTTTTCTTTCTTTTTTTTCTTTTTTTCCAACAGAACCACATAACTTGAATCATCTTGTTTTGCCTCATAAATTGAGGGGGGGAAGAGAGGGGACCAGGATAAAACAGTGGTACGAACATTGAGTGGAAAAAAAAAATGATCAGACTCAAACACCAAACCCAAAGTCACCAACAACAGAATCGATATCCAATCTACAACAAGCTAATCACAGAGGGGAGCAGTTACACTAGCAGTCCGGGGGGCAAATGAGGGAGATATGGGATGCATGCTGGGAACGAGGTGGAGGGAGGACAACACTGGTGGTGGGAATGGCCCTGATTCATTTTCAGTATGTTCCTTAAATATTACTGTGAAAGATTCAAAATTCACTTTGATCACAAAAAATTATTTAAAAAATATGTAGAATGACTATCTAAAGGTTAATTAAAAACACTTTAACAAAAAGTTAAGTCTTTTTTTTTTTTTTTTTGCCACATCCATTTGATGCTCAGGGGTTACTCCTGGCTAAGCGCTCAGAAATTGCCCCTGGCTTGGGGGGACCATTTGGGACACCTGGGGATCGAGCCGCGGTCCTTCCTTGGCTAGTGCTTGCAAGGCAGACACCTTACCTCTAGCACCTCACTGGCCCCAGAAAAAGTTAAGTTTTTTTAATCAAAGAAATATCTTTCAAGATTTACTTACTGGGTCAACAATGCTTTAGTGTTTTTAGACACACAATACTGAAATTCTGCAAGCTGCATATTTTAAACAATAAATTAAATTTAAGTTCATTAAATCAAAAGAACTTTTGCTTCACAGTTATATGCTAAATATTAAAGATGATTTTAATGAGCAAAAAGTAGATTGATGGTTTAATATCAAAATCCACACACATTATATCATACTTCCATAATACTTTTAGACCATTATGAGCCATCCAGTGTGATAGCACAGCTACTGAGTGTTTGCCTCGTGCATTGCTAATTGAAGTTCGATCCCTGGCCTCCCATAACTTCCTCTTAGCCTCTCAGGAGCCATTTCTTAAAGCAGAGTCAGGAGAAACCCCTGAGCACCATTTGGTGTAGCCCAATATCAAACAAACAAAACAACAACAACAAAGCCCTTAGATCATTATATTAGAAATCATTGGAACTAATACTACTTATTAAATTAATTTGCTCTATCAAGATAAGGCATGACTTTGACTAAAGTCAAACCTTTGATACCTTTAAGATGGATATAATAAACAGAAGTAAAATTGTATCAACTTCTCTATTTTGAGGGGAGAGAATTGATTTAAAAGGAAAATGCTTCGAGTTAGACATTTAATAAATTATTTCACATTTTATTCTTATAGAATTTCTAATAAGATGCCTACTTTTAATTTAAGACCTAGCTTTCTATAATAACAACCAGATCGAAAACAAATATTACTGTTCTGATTGTATACATTAAATCACAGCACTGTGACAGATTTTGAATATTTCATCAGATATGCATCACCTAACTAAATACATAATTTGCTCACTTAAAACACTAGAGAAAAGGAAATAGTGCCCAGAATACAAAGGCCACCCACTGAGTGGGAGAAATTATTCACCCAATACTCATCAGATAAAGGACTAATATCCAAAATTTACAAGGAACTGACAGAACTATACAAGAAAAAAACAACTAATCCCATCAAAAAATGGGGAGAAGAAATGAACAGACACTTTGAAAAAGAAGAAAGGCAAATGGCCAAAAGGCACATGAAAAGATGTTCAACATCACTAATCGTCAGGGAGATGCAAATCAAAACTACTATGAGGTACCACTTCACGCCACTGAGATTGGCACACATCACAAAAAAGAAAAACAAGCAGTGCTGGCGGGGATGTGGAGAGAAAGGAACTCTTTTGCACTGCTGGTGGGAATGCCGTCTAGTACAACCTTTATGGAAAGCGATATGGAGATTCCTTCACAAACTGGAAATTGAGCTTCCATACGATCCAGCTATACCACTCCTAGGAATATACCCAAGGAACACAAAAATACAATACAAAAATCCCTTCCTTACTCCTATATTCATTGCAGCGCTATTTACAATAGCCAGACTCTGGAAACAACCAAGATGACCTTCAACAGATGAGTGGCTGAAGAAACTGTGGTACATATACACAATGGAATACTATGCAGCCATCAGGAGAGATGAAGTCATGAAATTTTCCTATACATGGATGTACATGGAATCTATTATGCTGAGTGAAGTAAGTCAGAGGGAGAGCGAAAGACGCAGAATGGTTTCACTCATCTATGGGCTTTAAGAAAAATGAAGGACATTTTTAACAGTATCTCAGAGACAAGAGAGATGAGGGCTGGTAGGTGCAGCTCAGAACATGCAGCTCATCACATAGAGTGATGAGTGCAGTTGCAGAGATGACTACACTGAAAACTATCATAACAATGTGAATGAATGAGGGAAGTAGAAAGCCTGTCTCGAGTACAGGTGTAGGGGGGTGGGGAGGAGGGAGATCTGGGAAATTGGTGGTGGGAATGTTGCACCAGTGAAGGGGGGTGTTCTTTACATGACTGTAATCATACAACTATAATCATGTTTGTAATCACGGTGTTTAAATAAAGATAAAAAAATAAAAAAAAGTAAAAAGAAAAAAAAGAAAAAAAGAAAAAAGAAAAAAAACACTAGAGAATAATCAGGAGATTGTGGAATAAAGTGTGAGCAAAACCAAATTAAATTTATAATTTGCAATTCAAAGGATGGATTTAGAACTGTATTATTTTAATAATTTCTGAGAAGTTGTCAAGCAATAAAACTCGAAGAAAAATAGCATACCTATTTACATATATGTGAGAGTGCTTTGACCAACAGCAGAATACAACAATAAGAGTCAAACATGTTTTTGTCAAACACATTAGAAAGCAAAAAAAGTTTCTATAAATTTTACACTTGTCAATGGAGATGAAAAGTTGATGCTAAAAAACATATTCATTCCCATTATGTTGGAAAATATTATTTTCACAATTGTGACACTTTTAGACTTGGTATTTAATATAGCAATATATTGTTGTTTTAATGTTAACAAACATGATTCTTATAATTATAATTTATGTAGATTAATTAATCAAACTAAGATATATTTATAGGCTGCTATTTTATTTGATATGTGAATGTTGAATGTTCACATTTAACATATAAGATTTTAAAACAGAAGGTATAGATGAACCTCTGAGGTACAGAATAACAGTAGTCAGTTTTTGTATTCTGTATCTGACCAAAAACACAATAAAAGGCTAACAGTTTTATTAAAACACTTAACCTTTTAAATAGTCATCCACCTAATGATATACTAAAATCTATAGATTAATTTTGGTTTCAATATCAACATTAATTTTGCTCTTAATGAATCATATAAGACTTTAAATATCATAGTTGGAAACAATTGAAATTGTTCCTCGATTATAATTAAAAGAAGACATGTTCTGAAACAAAAAATGCTAACTTAATTTGGCTATTTTCACATGTATTACTAAATATTAAATTAGTGAAATTAAATTTGAGTATCAAATGGTTCTGTGCCACTTTTGTGATAGTGATATTGTGACACATTTAAAAATATTTAAATATTTAAAATATTGCTTTAGGTAGAAAAATATACCAATTCCTCATTTTAATTAAAAATTCTAATTTCCTTTTAAACCTAATTAAAAATCAAACAAAACAATCAAATATTATTTAGGGAACAAATACAAAATTCCTTTACAGTAGTAATAAACACTCCCTATTAAAAAGTTATTTGTGAAGGGGGATATTCTATTTATGACTGAAATCCAACTACAATCATACTTGTAATTGTGGTGCTTAAATGAAGATTTTATATATATATATATAAATGTTGTATTTGTGAACCTACTATTATTATTGTCAATACTGCTACCTCAAATAAAATGTTAAAATAAAGTTTCAAATTCCTAGTAAAAAAATGAACTGAAATTTAATATACACTTAACACTTTTTTTGTCTTTTGTAATATCTCATAGTATCATGTGATACCCTGAATATTCTGTAATAAATATGACATTGCATCTTTATTATGACACTTTCTAATGTATATTATGTCTGATCAAATATTTATATTTGATCATCAAGGTGTTTTAATAGGAACAATGTAAATTATTTTAAACTTTAAATAAAATGGTTTTCTTTAAATAAATTTTAAAACTGCCCAGGTTTTATATTGGTAAAATTACCACAAGGAACATCTATTTTGCTTGAAAGTCAAATAGTTTGTGACAGAGGAAGAAAACAGTATTGCAATACCCTAACAGTCAAACAGTATGCAGCTACAGTTCTTTCTTTCTAGAATCTTACAATGACAAAAGTATAAAACATGACAGTATAATTTTATACAATTTGAAAAATCAAATAAAAATCTCTGAAAACTGAATATTTGATGCATCTCTTAATATAACAGATTTTGTATGCCATACACATGTTATTAAATGGGTGGAAATATGTTAGATACTCATAGAAAAGCAAGTAAATAAAAATAAAACATGACAAAATAAATGCTGTCAAAAGCAATACTATTTAAGACATGGTTTCTCTAGATGGTTTTAGATAATTATTTCCAGCCTTTGACTACCCACTTAATATAATTTTATTCTCATATATTTGTACTTGAAAAACAGTAAAGGACTAAAGTAGCTGGAGGGACACTATTTAAAAGTGGCTAATTTGACAACAATGTAATTACTATTTTCACAACATTTCATTTTATTTGAAAACCAATATTCCTGACTTCTAGTTTTGAAATTGGTTCTTTTGTTATTTTCAGGTCTTGTTTCTCAAATGCAAAACTTATTCTTAAATTTAGCTATGGTGAATATTTTGCAATCCCTGTAAATAAATATCTCAATTTGGAGCCATCTAAAATTGCAAGAGCATATTTCCGAATGAATGGGAAGTATATTATAATCTGTGGTCTGTTTTATTTTCATAAATTTGGAATTGTGTGATTATGTGAACAATCTATTGAGTTCTTGAAATAAACTAGCTAGTTTTTGGCATTTCAAACAAGGACTTAATTATTCTCAACTCTTCTCTTTGCCCTACTGAAAAATAATGAAGAAAAAGGATAAGAACAGAGGAGATGGGGAGGAGGAATGATGGTGTTTTGGGAACTAGGGAATGAGGAATGAATGCCAAATGTGAGAAAATAAGTAAGAAAGACTAATATATACATTTAGTTTGAGTATTTTGCTAAAAAATATAATACCAAGGATAATGTAGTAGGGAAAGAAACCACTATCTTAAATTAAATTCTTATGTTTTAACCTTTGCTAGCTACATTGAATACAGACAATTTCATTCACACCAGTTTCATTTTTCTATAGAGGTTAATAGAGTAGCAGTAAAAGCCACACTAAGATATCCAAGTTTCCAAGATACTTGCCCAAAAATTCCACCTATGTATTTGTGACCCTCTTGCCTAAACAAAAGATGTACTCCAAGTATGACAATTAGAATCTTTTGATTACCTAACCACAATCAACATTTCCTTTTAAATTATTTTGAATATCAACATACACATTAGATAATGGAATATATCTCTTTTCTTGAGATAAGTTAAATTTCAAATGACAAAAATATATAGATGAAAAGTCTTTGTATTATCTACCTTTAAGTAAATTGGGTGAGATAATGCAACATATCAAATAGAACAAACACAGAGTAAGTAAACTTAGTCAATCCAAATTTGAATTTTCGCCCCAAATTATTACACATTGTCGTTCTCCAAAGTACCATGGAGATAATTTGCAGGTTCCTTAATCCAATCATACCCCACTGATAATGCCCCATTTAATTATTTATCTAGTGAACAACCTAAAATCCAAAATTCAATCGTTAAAAACCACATTTCTTATGTCCTTATATACATGTCAAATATAATGACAGGAAACCATGTACATAACATAAATAATTTGCTATTTAATTCAGTATAGTTTATGATGACACAATTCATTTTTAAAAAGTTTAATTTATTATGGCTATAATTTTAATCCTCTTAAAACAATTTGAGAAGCACACTTCATTTAAAAAAGTAGAAATGGCCTCTTTGTAGAAATCATCTAATTGCCATTTTGCAATAAGAACTATTCGGCACCATAGGAAAATATAAAGGAACCACATCAAGTGTCTGTGTGATAAGATTATGTAAAATAGTGCTGTGAATCTCAGAAAAAGGACACCAAAAACTTTTCCTTGGAAACTACTCATATTCTCCAGAATTATATATTTTATTATATGTCATTCTAATCTCTTATTTTTATGAATCAGTAAAGAAATAAAACTTAAATGCTTGTTGCATGGAAGATTCCACTAGCATTTCTTTTACAATTTGTACATCGTCATATCTATATTAACAAAACCAAAAACATTTTGATGTTTTAGAAGAAAAGCAACCTGCTATAAAAAATTAATAGCAACCCTGACTGTGAAATCAAACAGAAGAGCTTATTCTCCACATTCTAATCCTGAATCTAATATGGAGGAGGTAGGTGAAAATTAAGAGACACACCTTTGTTTTCCAAATATCATTAAACTCATTCCTTTCACTTTGAAACCAGTTTTCGTAAGGGAAAATATTGTGCAGAATGAAGACTATTTACTTCACTTGGCCTAGGTAACAATATGCTTTTTTTTTTTTTTTTTTTTAATTCCTTGGGGGAAACTCTTACCACCTGTTCAATCTAAATTCAAGCAGTTACTGTCAATTTACTCATGGGTGAATGCTGCCTCTTTGTGGCAGACTGCCACGGCAAATGTTTCTTAAACATCCAGTTCACCAACAATATTCCAAGTGAGAGTATGGAAAGATCCACCAATAGCAATGAAGCACCAAATTTGGGAGAGTTCAGACTCATCGAAATATTTCCAACTGTAGTTACTCATCTAAAGTCACAGGCAAACCTAACTCAGAAGCAAAATAAATGGTTTATGTCCACCCACATTTTGAACATTTAGGAAATGGACCAACTTGAGATGAGAGAATTCACCCAAAAGGTTGAAGATTTCTTTCTGCAAGTAAAATCATAAAAAGTTCTAGGCAGAATAGTAATGCTGACATGAAAAACACATCATCTTGAGGGAAAATAAACAATATATCACTTACCTTGTTCTGTGTGATAGATGAATACTTCATGAAAGAAACAAAGTTTAAAAATGGAATTTCATTAATGAACACATCAAAATACACTTTGAAAAGTTTCCTGAACCATCAAAGGCAAATGATATCTGTGTATATTTATATAGGTATATACATATTAGGGTAAAGGTTTCCTATTGAAATAAAAGTTACTTTGTCCCAAATTGTTAAGAATGGAGACTCAATCACAGGTAGCTGTTTTTTTCACCTTAAGTAATCATTTGTTGTGTATGTAAACATTTTAATGGGATTATTATGTTACTGACCCTACCCTGATGGGTGACTGTGCCCTACCCTAGGGTGTGACCTGGCATTCTGCTCCCACCCTAGGGTGGTACCTGATTCTGCTCCCACCATTCGGTGGTACCTGATTCCACCATTGGGTGGTACCTGATTCTGGGAGATAAAAGCAAGGGGCTGTGGAAGGCAGGAGGCTTTTGAGCTGGAACTGATGCGGAGGCTTGGGGCTTCAGTCTTGTCCACCAAATAAAGCTAATATTTTCACAAGCCTGACTGCTAGCTGTTTACCCACCGCTTCAACCTTAGAACCGCTGGCTGAACAGGGTGGCAGATGCGTGCTCTGAGCTCGAGGGAAAAGACCTCATCCTCCATCCCTCCATCAGTCAACCCCATCAAGGGCTGATTTGCAACAATCATGCTTCATATTTGACATAGTTATCAAGTGTTTATTCAGAAACTATTTAAAAAATTACATGTGCTGGGATACATATGAGACTGTAACAACAATAGCCCCATCTTACAGAGATCCTGTTTGTAATAATCATCATTGCTTGCTGCCCAGAGGAATAAAGACATTTGTAGAGATTTGTACAGTCCATCATTTGGTCTTCTGAGGTGCCATTACACGTGGATCTGTACAAATGCAACTGGGTTTGGTTAAACAATCAGAAATTGGCTACAATAGTAGTCAAATCAATACATCATTTTGGTTGACTAATAAAAATACTTTGAAGTCTTTTCTAATAAAACCAAAAACTTGCACACGATTCTCACTCAAATGGCCCAATTGATTGCCCTATTTTTTTTTTCTTTTATGCAATGAGATACAGTATTATTTAAATACAGATCCAATTGGGTGGGTGGGGTGCATTGGCTTTAAGATTTTTTTTTCCATTAAGTTCTCTGTTTTTAATGACTTCAAGTGCCTTCCTGATATCACTTCCATTTCGGAAATGCATCTTCAAATATAGTGGACAGCTCTGTGAAAATCATAGGCTAAATAGTGAAGGAAAGAGAAATGCTAAATGTGCATATAAAAATAGGTGCTACAATAAAATATTTGTATATTTCATCAATAAGTTATTTTGACTAATCAATTATGGATCATATAGCTCTGTAATTTTAATGATTTGTCCACATCTATGGTGATCCCTTGCAAGATCACAATACTTTTGCTTTTAATTCAAATGTCCAGAATGCATACAAACACATCCTTTAAAAAAGAAAGAGAAGGGATGGGCAAAGAGGAAGGGCGGGAGACAGACAAGAGAGGAAACAGGAGAAGTTGAAGAGAGAGAGAGGAAGAGAGAGAGACAGAGAGACTGAAACAGAGAGACAGAGAGAGTGGAAGAGAAAGAGAGAGGAACGAGAGGGGTAGAGGAAGAGAGACAGATAGAAAAAGACAGAGGGAAGAGAGAGACAGACAGACGGACAGAAACAGAAACAGAGAGGCAGACCGGGGAGAGAGAGGAGAAGAGACAAACAGAGAGGAAGAGAAAGAGACTGACTTTCTATGAAAGTTGGGGAGTGCAAATCCCTCCACAGAAGTCTTCAGACCCACCGGTGGCTTAAAGAGGGGGTAGGAGCAAAAGAGAAAGTATGGAATCAATGCACTCCCACCTTGCACCTTTCTTAGCACTTCAGACAGCCTCACACAAAAATAAGCAACCAAGTCAACAAACAAACCAAAAAGGACCGCGATCTTTCAGACCTTTCCCAAGTCACCGGCGCGCAGCAAACCGGCCTCCCCAGAGCCCTTCTCTCCTCCTCCTCTCCTCCCCCACAAGCCAGAAGAGAGAAAGGGATGTGCCCGATTGGCACCGATATTTCCCGCGTGGCCGAATGCAAAGGAAATCGCACCCCCTTTCAGTTATCTTCCTCCCGGGAGCTGAGAAATCTAGTGCCAAGGCACTTCACCCTAAACGTTGAAACAACCCAATGAATCAAAGAAAGGGGTTCACCGTCTGTGTCCGTCTGCACGCTTGCTCGCTTGCAATGCAAAAATCTCCCCCCACCCCGGGGGAGTTTCTTTGCCTTTTTTTTTTAATTTATTAATAAATTTTTTTTAGAACTGGCTAAATGTGGTCTGTTTTTCCAGCACTTCGAGGTAGTCCGGCTCAACGTTGAGTTTTGCTTTTAACTCCAGATACTCATTGCGGTTGGGTTCTACAAACACAGCACTGGGGGGGCTGTAGAGCACCGGTTCCCGTAGCCTGCCGTCCCCTACCCCCGGGTGCAAATACTGGTGGGGGGGCCGTCTCAGGTCATAGTTGGGGGAGAAAGTATAAGCGGCAGCGGGGGGGCTGCAGGGGAATTTGGGATATTCCGGGAGGCTGGTGCCGGTGGAGCAAGGTTTGTCCGGTTCCAAAATCCCCCTGTAAAAGCGATCAGCATCCTGCACCGGAGCCAGTAAGCCGTCCCGGGGCTCAATGGTGCTGACGCTATAGGCGGGGCTGCGAGAATGGTGGTGGCTTTCCCGCCTGTCGTCGTCCCCGGGTTGCAATTGCAGCTGCAACTGCTGCAAGGAGGCCGTTGGCTGCTGCTGCTGCTGCTGCAAGGAGGCCGGCGGGGGTGGTGGAGGCGGCGGCTGCAGCTCCATCTGCTGTTGCATTTGCTGTTGCATTTGCATCTGCTGCTGCTGCTGCTGCAGGTGATGGTTGCCCCCGTAGGTGACCTTGAGCTCGTGCAAATCTTTGTAATCCTCCACCGAGTTGCCCTCCCGGGAGCGATAGATGGGGTTCTTGCACATGTGGCCCAGAGGATGCGGGATATACTCATAGACGTGGCCCGCGGGGGTCTTGACCTTGGGCAAAGCGGGCCCACGGTGATGCACGTGGTGGGCATGCGGGTGGCCCCCCGCATTGCCTCCCCCGCCGCTGCTGCCACCACCCCCGCCACCTCCATACACGCTGTACTGCATGTTGAAGGAGCTCACGTCCGAGTTGTTGGTGCTCGTGGGGTCGCTCTGGTTCTTCTTGCGACGTTTCATCACCAACACGAAGAGCCCAGCGGCCACGAAGACAGACATGATAAAGACCAGGAGCAGGCTGAGGATGAGCACAGATAGGGGCACAGAAGAGGCACCCCCAGGTCCCCCCAAGCCCAAATCCCCTGGGCCTCCAGTGCTGTTAAGCAATCTCTCGGAGGGCATCTCCGAGCTGGTCCTGGCTGGCACCTGCTGCAGGGAAGAGGGTGAAGGCGTGGGCGTGGGCACCCCCACGTCGGAGTAGTCGGGGCACAGCAGCTCTGATTTGAGGGTGCGCATATCCATCTCGGCGAAGGCCTTGGGAGACTTGCAGATGACCTCGTCCACCAGCACGCCCACCTTGAGCTGCTCCACCCACAGCTTGAGGCCTACCACGTCGCAGGTGCAATGCCACGGGTTGTCATGCAGGTCGATTTGGATGAGCGACCTGAGTTGGTCCAGGACCCCACTCACGGGTAGTGAGGTGAAATGGTTACTCCTCAGATTGAGTCTCAGCAGGGTGAGGCCCGAGAAGACCCCCGACGGCATGGCCTGCAGAAGATTGTTGTTGAGGAAGAGCAGCTGGAGGTTGGGTACCGGGTCAAAGGTGCCCGATTGGATCTCCCTTATGAGATTGTACTGCAGGAAGAGATACTGCAGGCTTTGCAGGCCATAGAACAGCTCCGGGCTCAATCTCTCGATCCGGTTGCCATTCAGGTAGAGGCGCCTTAAATTGGTGAGATCCCCAAAGGCGCGGTCCTGGATCACAGAAATGCGGTTATTGCCCAGGTGGAGCAGATCCAACCCCGTGGCCTCCAGGAAGTCGCTCCTGCGCACCAAGGCGATGTAGTTCTCGGTCAGGTACATCTTCTTGGGATTGTAGGGCTTGGGCTGCAGCTCGGCCATGCTCTCGATCTTGCGCTCCTGGCAGTTGACGTTGAGGCCCAGATCCGAGATCTGCAGGTTGCAAGTGCACGCGGTGGGGCACTCCAAAGGCACCGGGGATTTGGTCTGGTAGGCGATGCTGGGGCCATAGTTGCTATAGCCCAAGTCCTTGGAGGGCTGCCTGGAGGTGGGGCGCACCCTGGGCTTGTTGGGCTGGCGAGTTCCTTTGGGGGGCTTCAAGGGGGGTTTGTAAACAGCAGAGGAAGAAGTGGCCACCGAGTTCACCGAGGCCGGAGTGGTGTGTAAGTACCCCGTGGTGCTCAGAGGCGTCTGGGGCCTCATCTCATAGTCCGAAATAAGTTTTCGGGGACAAAGTTCCTGCTTGGACACCTCATCCAGGTCGCGGCCGTGGAGGCGGAAAGGGGTCTCGCAAACCACGTCCCCCACCAGGGCCGAGTAGGAGATGCTGTCCAACCAATCCTTGAGCGAGATGAGCTCGCAGGAGCAATTCCAAGGGTTTTCCTCCAGCTGTAACTCCACGACTTTATCCATGTGCTGCAACAGGCCCACATAGGGCAAAAGTTTCAGCCGGTTTCCCCGCAGATCCAAGTGCGTTAAGGGCACAAAACGGAAAAGGTTGTTGGGTAAACTGGACAAGAGATTGTCATTAAGGATAAGCACCTGCAACAAATGCAGTTTCCCAAAAGCATTGGGCTCAATGACACTGATGTAATTGTAATCGACCTGTAGGTACTCCAGGCTTTCCAAGCCCAGGAAGGTATCATCCCGCAGAAGTTCCAGTTTATTATTGTTCAAATGCAACCTCCTTAAACCACGCAGCCCATGGAAAGCCCCGGTCTCAATATCCTGGATGACATTGCTCCCCAGGTGCAAGATCGAAGCCCCAGTATAATTGACAAACTCATTGGGATAAAGACGGCTCAAAAGGTTTCCAGACAACAAGAGGTGGTAGATGGGGAACCGAGGAGGGCTAATTTCAGAGAGGCTAATGATCCCCCGGTTTTCACAGCTCACAGTTAAAATGCCGTCCTTTTCCTCACAAGGACATGCATTGTCACAGATTTCCCCATAGTAATCGATGGTTTCTGCACACGAAAGGACGAGAGATGTTAGAGCGAAAGCTAGAGTCTGCAGCAGCCAGCTATGCATTTTTCTGTGAAGGTCCTGTTCCAAAGTTACTGGGGGGCAGCAAGTGTGCATTTTACATCCTGCAAGGGGGAGAGGGAAAAAAAATGAAAAGGGAATGACAGGATGTGACAAAAATATAAGGGATCACTCAGAGAGTCTCTGAAATCCAGCAGAGGGAATAGAAATGACAACTCCCCCCACCCCCATGGAACACTGACATTCTCCAGATTTCATTAAAATCTGATATTCCTTTGAATTTAGAGATGGATATAATTTCTTAATGGCCACAACTAAAGCACGCTGCTCTGCACGACAAAAGGGCAGGTTGCATAGTCCTGTTTTAGTATCTTCCCTGCTCCACCCCCCCTTTCAAAACCAATCCATAAATATACATAAAATGGCTGTCAGTTCAGTTGCAATGGTTCTAATTTAAGAGAAAAGCAGCACCATTTTACAAGTTCCCCCACTCACCCGCACCCCCCCCCTTTTCTTTGAGAACCTCTTCTTAATAGTTCACCCAGAAGAAGCTTCCTTTTTCACTGAGAAGGACCGAACCACAATACATGGGCTATTTTAAACCTGGGCTGGAAATACCAGGGTGGGGAACCTTAAAGAATACTTTTCAAAAGCAAAAGAGGTTGGACTAAAAAACATCAAAAAAGGACCCCAAAGAAGCTCTGAAATCACCGATTGTTTTGCAGAAGCTTTGAATGTGAAGAGACAGGAGAGAGAGCCTTTGCCTTTGCTTTGATGGACTCCAAAACCAAGCTATTAAGCACATCAGTGTCTTAATTGCAAGCACGGTGCCACTTAGCAGCACTTTGCTGAGAGCGCCCTGTGTCCACTTCTCATGGATCATGTCAGCGAGGCGGCCAAACCGCATCTTGAAGCCACTGAGATAGTTCTGCGCGACAGATTACCAAGAACTCAGAAGGAAGGCATCCGCAAACCCGGAGCACCTCCCAGATACCTGGAGTTTAAAAAGGACATTTCCACCTCTTGCCCAGACCAGCTCAAAGTAAACCAAAATGCCAAGCACCAAAGCTTCCCTTCCTAAGGCACCGCCGCTGTCGCTGTAGACCAGGGTTTGCAGAGCTAACCCTCCTCGATGAGTAGGACCTGGACGGCCCCTACCTCGCCAGAATATCCCCAGCTTTGGAGCTGCTTATTACATTTGCATCTACTTGCCAATTATTTACTACTAGCCCCCTCCCACCCGTTTTTTTTTATTTATTTATTTGCTTGAGGAAAGGGCACTCACTTCTTTTTTGGACTGGTTATGAGACAAAATAGAAAGGTGCAGGGGGGAGGGATAGCAGCAAGTGACAAAGGTCAGTGTTTTAATATCATCCATTCAAGGAATCATTAGATGTATCTCCAACATACAATATTTCCTCTCTCTCTCTCTCTCTCTCTCTCTCTCTCTCTCTCTCTCTCTCTCTCTCTCTCTCTCTCTCTCTCTCTCTCTCTCTTTTTGTCCCTTTAAAGGTTTCCTTCGACTTGCCACTCTGGTCCACAGCCAGCACGCTAATGGAAAGGACAGGCATGGGGTGTGTGTGTGTGTGTGTGTGTGTGTGTGTGTGTGTGTGTGTTGCAAGGGGTGGAGGCTGCATTTATTACAAACGTGTGTTCCGAAGAACCAATGTCTTACCCCCCCCCTCTGGTCACCCTTGCTTTCTGCATCTGGCACCTCCAAAGTCTGATGTCAAACCCCCACCCCCCTTCCCAAACTCAAGTCAAGACGTTTCTGAGTCACGGGTTCAAACCCAGAGCTCAGGATTTTGATCCTCGAGCCAACTCCCGCCCGCATTATAAAGAACCTCGACAACCACTCACAAGCACGCACACACACAGACACACGCACACACGGACACACACACGTGCAAATCCGCTGCGAATCGCATTCACGTGTGGCCACCCAGGCGTGTGGAGACGAGCCGGATTGACTGGCTAAGAAGCCTCGCCAGGCGCCCCGACCTCCCAACGCAACTGCAAAAATGCAAAAACCGCCTGCCTGCCTCTCCCAAAGCCGCACCAACACAAGCACCCCAGGAAAGCAAAAGATTTACCTTGACATTTTTTTTGCTTTTCCACCGGATCAAATCTGCACATCCAAGCCGTGGAGGGGGGGTGGGTGGTCAGGGGCCCCCTCCCCCTCTCTCCCAGTGCTTCCCCGCCCCCATTCAACTCCCACTCCTCCTATCAGCCTAGGACACCTCCCAAAAATAATAATAATAATACTAATATATCATGTGTCCAGCCCGTGTTCAACTCGAGCGTTTGCAACTTTAATCCACTTGGGCTTCTCCAGGGTGCAAAGAGCTGCTTCTCACCCCACTCCCTTTTCCCTCCGCCTGGCCATCAAAGACACCCGAAAATTGCAGAAAATAAAGTTGGAAGAGCCGCAGAAGGGTGGCATTCGGGCCGGGAAACGCACCTCCGAAGGAAGGAAATTCGTGGGTGCGCCGCCGCCACTGCCGCCGCACAGCACAGACTCCGGATTATCAGAATTGGGGGAGTGAGAGCGGGGGCGGGGGCCTGGCATTTGTTCTCCCCCAAAAGCCTAAAACCGCCCTCTGCTCCCCCCCCCATTTCCCCCTCCAAAATTATATATCAGATCCTGGAGCATCATCGCAATGGCACAGCCTTGCAAGAAGCGGCTCGTTTGGGTTGCCATTCCGCGAGGGGAGAACCCCCGCACCCAGGCTGGGGGGTGCCCCCCGCGAGCTCCGGGCACAGCTGCTCCGGCTCGCTCACACAGCGGCCCAGGCACAAGCACCCGGAGTTCCAGGACGCAAGGCTCACCCTCCCCCACGCCGCCCCAAAGCCAAGGATGAGAACTCGGGGTGGGGGAGAGTGGAAGAAGGCAGGGAGGGAGGTCGGATGGGGGGGGGAAGCAAATCACCCCAACACCACACACACATCCACACATAATACGCACACACACACACATCCACACACCCCTCTTCTTTTTCTTTTTCTTTCTTTTTTTTTTTTTTTTGCAAAGTAAAAGGCCGACTTACCCCTTCTCCAATCTCCAGGGCCCCACGCATCCTAGCCACCCTTTGCAAAATATATATATTTTTAGAATAAAATAAAATGAAATGAAAAGAGCACCTTTTCAGGGGGGTGTGCAGCCCGGATTGGGGAGCCCAGGCGGGGCGAAATCGCGGCAGACACCGAGGTCCGAGGTAGCTGGAGCTTTGGAAAGCAAAGCAAAGAGGCACCGGGACGCGCCACCATCACCGCCACCACCACCACCAGCAGCCCGGGGCCGCCGCCGCGGTGGCGACGGCGGGTGCCGGGGGCTCCCCCAAACGGCTCTCCCCGGCGCTCTCCGCGGTAGTCGAAGCGGGCAGCGGGGTTTGGGGGGGAGGGGGTTGGGGTTGGGGAAAGAGGGAGGAAAGGGGGCGATCGCGAGCCGCTGGGTTGGGAAGGGAGGCGAGGGGGAGGGTAAGGCGGAGGAGCGGCTGGAAAAAAAAAGGGGATGCGGGTGCTGGGGTGGCCTGCCTGGGAAGCTGCAGGCGAGGCGGAGCCGGCGCCCCCCGAAACCACGCCAGCGTGCCCGGAGCGCTCCCCCGCAGCTCACACACGCGTTCCCAGCCCGCAGCAACCCGCGCACCTCCCCAGGCGAATACTTACAGTGGCCATCTGCAAGGGGGGTGTGCAACTTTGTCCCACAGGCTTGCATGGGCCGCTGCCCCCTCCTCCAGGCCCGGGGGTTCGCCTCCCCTCCCCCCTGGGCTCCTCCGTCTCTTCTGTTCACCACATTTCAACCCCCCCAGGTCAGTGGCGCAAGCCCGGGGCCGAGCCAGAGGCGGCAGCGGCGGGGCCCGGGGGTGTGCATGCATCCCCCGCCTTCTTCTTGCAGCGCACGCTGTACATGGTAGCGAGGGGGCGAGCCCAGGGGGCTCCCCCAGGCTCCCCCCACCCCCAGGGCTGGCTGCTCTGGCGCTTGGCAACTGCTGCGGCTCTTCCTGCGCCTCTCGGTCTCCGTCCTGCAAACCCCACTCGCACCCGCGCTCTCCGGGCCGACCACCGACCGCCTGCAGCCGGGAGTTTAGTCTCGCAGCCGCTCCCGCCGCCTCTGGGCTGCTGTTTGCAGGGGGGTTTGTTTCTCTTTTCCCCGGCTGCCGAGGACCATCGTCATGATTTGGAACTCTCCAGCTCCGACCTCCTTTGGGGGGCCGGAGGAGGAGGAGGAGAAGGAGGAGGAGATGGAGGAGAAGAAGAAGGAGGAGGAGGAGGAGGTGATGGGGGGGCTGGAGCAGCGTTGTCCTAGTCCCCAGGCTTGTCCCAGCAGTCCTGAGGATCTCCAAAAACTTCCAGAAAGTAGCTTCTTCACTCCCCGGCGCCGAGGAGGTGACAACCTGGTAAGCATGGCATCTGTCTCTGCCCCCCAGTCCAGTGCTCCTGTTTATGGTCGGGCCGCTGGGGCCAGCCAAGCTGCAGCAGACATGATGATGGGCTTGGGTTTAGCGGGCGCGCGGTGGCCGATAGATGGCAGCCGAGGGTGAATTGCCAACCCCCTGGTTCCTGCCGAGGTGCCTCGGGTGCCCCCCTAGGATGGCACAACCGTGGGAGACGGAGGAGAGAGTCTTGGACCATGTGCGTAATGCGAGCGTGGGACTGTGAGATCCTCGGCTGGGGAAAAGGGCGGAGTGGAGGGAAAAGCTCCCCGACTGTGGCAGCGCTAGTGCCAGGCGCGTTGGTGGTCAGGGGCAGATAATGCCAAGCCAGTTCTGCCAGCCCGCCTTGGCTCCAGCCTTATTAAAAATCATGCACACCCCCCTGCTGCTACTGCTGCTGTACTTACAGTAAAGCAACCTGCAAAAGAGGGATTGGTTCAGCCTAGCTGCAACCCAGGGTTGCTCTGCTCCGGTTTAGGTTTCAGGGGTGCACGTTGGTTCACCCAAAGGGGTGTGAGCGACTTTCAGAGAGAATGTTTGTGAATCCCCGTTGGAACCCCCTAAAGGCAGTTTGCATAGAAAGCAAAGAGTTTCTTGAAGAAGCACCTGCTAAATTCTACTAGCAGCATCTCCACGGTAAGTATCTGGCGCTTTCCATGAAATCACTCCCTTCCCCTCCACGAAAGAGGGTCTTTTCAATTCCTAATATGCCCAGTGTTGGTATAGTTTATCTCAGATCTCAAAATCAAAAGTCATTCCTAGTTAAGAAAGTGGCCCCCAAACTGCCTGAAGGTACATGTGTCTCTTCCTTTGATTACTGGGAACTTAAAGCAGGCAAATTAGATTTTAGAGATTTTCTTTGTTAAATGTTTGTTTTTTGGAATCCTTTCAAACGTCATTGGTGTTATCTGGAATATTTGAGAAAGTATTTTAGTTATAACATCTTTATTCAAGTTAGGTTAGTGCACAATATGATCTATTTATAGCCATTATAATCTCATGGCATTTTGTATTAAAATTGGTTTTTAAAAGGTGGTAAAATTTGGGATGCCCTCAGATTTGTAAGTGTGTGAAATTTTCTCCTTTTTTTTTTCCAACTTTTTTCCCCCTTTTAGTTAAGTCTTACGTTGTTTGGGCATTTTTTTTTCTTTTGTTTAAATTCGCAGAATATTTAAGGGAGGGAGAAAGGAAGCAATCTGTAACATCGGCTAATAAAAATGGAAGCTTCAAATAAATGTCACTGTTGATTTTAAAAGCCTTTGGCCTAGTAACGGTTGTCATATGTTACATAAACATACACAAATGCAAATTCCATCCAGGTAAAGTTTATTGTTTTTTTAATCTAGGCAGTTTGTTATAAAATGACAAGCACTATTGAAAATTTTAACAGAAATAGCTGTAGTATTTTGAAGATGAAAGTGTTAAAATGTCAAAATGTGAGATAACATAGTAAATACAGTTAGAAACTTTTTGTAGATAAATATTAAGTCTCTTCAAAACATAATTTTAGAACTTGGTATATTCTGTAGAATTCTGAAGATTTTGAAAATGATTCTGTCAATGACTGGACCTCTCAGGAAAATTGAAAGATGACTGTCTTGTTTCCTTGTATTTTCTAAATCTTAGTTATCTTTGATATCATATTTTAGTGATGATTACTTTTGACTTAATTTTATTGGCTTATATACATTTGAATTAAAAATGAAAATAATTTTTGCCAAAAATGGAAAATTTTAATAGTGACTGTGAGTAAATTAGGTTCTGTTAAAAACACGAGGACTAGAAATATACCAGTTTATTTCTTGCAGTTCATATAAGATGAAGCCAACTTTTTCCCCACTAACACTGAGGAACGCCTAGAAAGCTGCAGTAAACATTGACCACTAGGTGTCTCTATATACTTCTCTGCAGATAAGTGAGAAATTACTTGAACCTGAAGAGTCCAGAACACAAGAAAAACATCATAGAAATAAGGAAATACATAATTTATAAGCCTTTCTTACTAGCTTTGAATGTTGCTACTGCATAGAAACAATAAACAAATGAGATAAATATTATCAAATTTGAGTCTAGGCTTTTATCTACAAACTTATTAATATGTTAGTTAGTAATTATTAACAGGATACAACCATATGATATGCATGTATGCCAAAACATAATTCCCAAATGAATACATGTGAACTTGAAAATAAAATGATGGTTAAATTACATATGTCCTAAATTAAGATTTCTTAATACTAAACCGTTTTTATCTACATTGCTTTGAAATCCTGAGTTTTGTTTAAATCTTTAGCAATTAATTTATGAATATTAAACTAATTTATCAGCTACTATAATCACAATTGTAGTATTATTGCCAATCTTCTTCTATTAAGTTATAGTTTTATATTTTGTAATAAGTTTAAAGTTTTAATAATATAATTATAGATGTAAACACAAAATATGTTTTGTGAATTGATATGTATTATTTCTTCTAGAAAAATTTTGGGGAACCATCATATAAAATATATTAAAATTGTGTCACACTAATGTGCATACTACTGTGTTATCTTTAAAGATTATAGTGCTTAGTCTAGAAATATAATCCTTCACAATGCAACCTAACAGATTGTTTAAAGAACTATTAAACAATTATTATGAAATTTTATTAGTTTTATAAGCATCATTAAAATCTAAAGTCATTGAGCGTGCTTTTGTGTATGACAGCCTCACTGGCTAGTTAAAATAATGAAATTTGATGTTTTATTTCATATTTTACCATGTTAACTAAAATAAATTGTTTTGCAATGGGATTAGCTAAATCTACAGAAATATTTACTGTTACCATTTTTTAAATCTAAATTGCTTTTCACTCCTTGAAATTAAAATTTATATACAACATATCCCTAAAAGGGAAAAAACATGAGTCATCTTTTCATTGTTTCTCCGTGTCATTTCTAAATGGATTTACATTAATATGTATATTGTAGCATATAGTATAGCATATTTTGAATCAACTTGATAATACTTGGCATATAATACTCAGGTATATTATGCAGTGATATTTGTCAAATTCTACAAGATCATCTGAAATTGATGAATTTCATGGAGATTTATTCACTTGTATACTTAATTATTCACAACCTTAGAAGTATACTCTGGGGTTATTAGAGAAAGACAGGAATAAAAGAGAAAATTATATCCCTTGCTAAATATAATTCCTTGTGAATACACAGTGGTACTCGTTTGCAAGAATTATATATTAAACACCCTCTTTAGGGGATCACTTGGGAATATTGAATAATCTTTTTAGAAAGTAGTCTACAAGTGTACCAAAATAATACGTGCAAAACAAAGTGTAATCTTTGTCACAGATGCTTTGCATTTATGAATGAGTAAAAACAGCCTACATATCTTATTATTATCTGATATTGGTACATATTCATCTAATAATGGAACACTTTTCAGCTTTAAGTAATAGCATATATAAAAAAATAATTCTGCCATTTCTAATGGTATATATGCTATCATCTACCTGACAGAGGAAAATGGAATATTCCTAGAAGAATAGATAGATCACATTTTCAGGAAAGTAGTTTTCTCTTGAAAAAAGACTTCAGAGTTTTGTGGAGAATGGAAATTTACTTTTCATCATACATCTTATTTCTATTTTTCACTAAGAATTTTTCAGCTTGCATGCACATATTGAATAAAAGATTTCAAAATAAAACATGCACTTTGAAAATAATACTTTTTGAATGCACAATATAAGAGGTGATGGGAGTAAATAATGTTTTTTCTAAATTAATTTTGTACCATAATTATAAAATTATTTTAATTTTAGGTCATTTTATTCATGAGAGTATAAAAGATTTCTAACTTCAATTGTTCATTTTATAACTTCTATATGTGGCATCAATTTTAGCAGCTATTGATAAGTACATTTTTAATAAGAGCTAGCCTTATTTCATAATATGGAATCCTATTTATTACTTTGTTTAACTCTGATAGCTGAGGAGTAAATCAAAATGGCTCAGTAGATAAGTGTTTATACTTAAAATTGTCAGCAGCAGATCTTTATTGAAATCTGCAGGAAGATGACTGAATGTTTAATTGTGGCATATTTAAAATGTACAAATTAGCATCAGGTCTTGTTAGAACCTTCTGCCATCTGGCTTATACTTGCATTAAAATAAGCATATTCCATTGAAAAAAGGGCAGTTTCATTATAGAGCTAGACTAACTTTTCTGTGTCTCTTTCTATTAGAGTTATGATGGTCTCAGGATTCATTGATTCTTAGAGTTTCCAAATTATCTCATTCTGGTTCCCAGTTGCCACCTAAACAATTTAAGAAATAAGTCCATCATAGACAGAATGCCTATTTGGGGTTCTTCAAAGAAAAACAGTCATCTTAAAAAGCAAGTCTAACCATTCTTTTTTAGGAAGCATCACTATTCAGTTGAAAATGTCTCAATTGACCATACTTATGGAACTTTTATAAACTGGAATCATTCATTCAACAAGAATTTCCTATAATTTCTTCATTATACACTCTATCTCAAATGCATCAATCATACCCCAAATCCCAAAGTTAAATTTGTATTCACCTTTCTTTCATTTAACTGTTTCACTTACCCTTTAACTGTCATCCTTGACAATTCAATGAAAAGTCTGAAAAACTTTTAAAGAATCTTCTCTATCTTTCTATCCAATATTTAGGATATCTTATATGAACATTCTCTTACCTTATATAGCACACTAGCACTGTTTTGTTTTCTGCTCAAAATTGTTCTTTTCTCCTAAACCAAATCTTAAAGTTTATAGAATTTTATTGTTTTTCTTCCTCAGTGGAGGAAATATGAGATCAAATGAATTCTATAAATGCAATAAATTTTTATATATTTATAAATGTACACATTCAAAAAATACTCAATACTATGATATTTTTAGACTTATTAGGCTTGTGATAACTTAATTCATAATAAGTAGTTGGGTTATTTTAGAGATACTATACTTTCTGGTAAACCATCTGCATTGTCTACTTAACGTAAGCAAGTTTAATATATAAAAATAATTCTGCATAAATTGTATGCTCAAATAAAATTACTTGTAGTAGCCAAATATTAACAAGTGTGTTCTACTTTTTTTGTGATAAAAAATGGAAGTTAAAGACCCCCATTGTCTAGTGAGAGTAGGTTGTTATCCTTATATGAAAATTGCTAATATGAGCTGGTGTGATGTGGAGAATAAATATAAGTTCTTGGATATTTGAATATTTTATTTATATAAAAATGTCCACATTTGAACAGGTCACTATGTTGGACATTGGATAGAAATGAATTAGAAAACTAAAACTTATTTTTATGCAATTTCTGGGATGTCTTGCTTAGAGACTCAATAAATATGAACAGCTGCACTCAGAAGTAATAAGGGTAATTATGACATTCTCAACAAATAAGAGAATTATGATTCACATTAGCCAAGGGACCTGATTTATATTTTGTGAAGTCTCTATTTAATTCTTTTAAAATGAATTCAGTTGAGGACTTCTACCATTTCTTTAAAGATGTTAAGACATTTTACAGGCATATCAAAAGTTATAATCCTACGAAGGAGGATTGGTATGTTATTTCATATGAATACAATTGTTAGAATGTAAGTGTCTTTTGTGCATGATGAAGGGTTCTCTAAAGTGCTTTTATTCATGTTATACAATGGGGTCACATTAGGATTGAAAAAGATAGTTATTGAGTATTTTGGTTCAGGAATTATCTAGCACAGTCTGTCATTGCAGACAAGTCTGACAGTCAGTAACAAATTTCACTTGAACAGTTGCAGTTGATCTATTCTAAAAGTTTCTAATTTGAAGTTCAGTAGTGTTTGTACTATTCAATTGTGTAGTTAGAAATTGTGTGGTTGGAAAATTCTAATTTTCAGAAAATTAGAATTAATAAACATTGTGCCTTTCATTTCCATAAAAATAGGAAAAGATTTCAGCTTAAATAAAATTCTATTTATGTATTTAAAATAAGGTCTGAAATCTTGGTGTTTAATTCTAGCTACAACTATTAGAATCTTTGCATTAAGCTTTGTCTTCGATCGTAAACTACTTGTGATAAAATTGTTCTGCATTTTCACTTAAATATATTTTCCATTGACAGAAACTTCAAAGGCAACACAAATTGTTTAAAGGCTTATGGCAGAAATAAGGTGGCCAATTGGTTTTTAAATATCTAAGATATATGCTGGACCTTGGCTTTGTATAAACTTTTCACTACCTAAGTAAATATATCCATGTATATTTGTGTGTAATATATTACCACTTTCACTTTAGTGATCCATTATGGTTAACATTGGTCAATCAAGTTACTATTATTAAAATATAATATCCTTGGAAGAAAAAATTATTATTAACCTTAAATTGTAAAATTTCAAATACTGACCTTTCTTTAATTCTAAATTTAGCTTCATCATAAAAATATGAGAATCGGAAGCCCAAATATGGATGGTGTATTTTTTGCTAGAAAGAAAAAAAATGGTAGTGGTTCATTTTGATGCGTTTTTATCACATTAGCAAAAATATTCCTTAATATAATAAAAAATGTACAGTGGCACTAGATTCATTGTCATTGTCATAATACATATTAAGTGTGTGCCAAAGTCTTTAATTGGAGGGAGGGATAGAGTTTTGGAATATACCATACCTATAAGTGCCCACTGCTTACTCCTAGATCTCCAGGATCACTCCTGGTGGGGTGGGGAACGATATGGGGTAACAGGGATCCCACCTAGGTTTGCTGCATGGTAAATGCCTTAAATGCTCTACAAACTCTTCAACCCCTGCATTCTTTTCTTTTCTTTTCTTTTTGGTTTTGGGGCCACACCCAGTGATGCTCAGGGGTTACTCCTGGCTATGCTCTCAGAAATCTCTTCTGGCTTGGGGGACCATATGAGACGCTGGGATCGATCTATGGTCTCTGCTAGGTTAGCCGCATGCAAGTTAAATGCCCTACAGCTTGCACCAACACTCCAGCTCCAAACCCTGCATTCTTAATTGTTATAGATCACAATGGATAATCTATTTAAATTTGAATCAGCAGTATGAAATATCCAATTCATTGAATCATCAATCTGCATCTTTAATTACTAAATAATCTAATTAATGACTGACATGAAACAAAAATTTATTAGTGACTACATACTCATGATGCTGTTCTAAATACATATGTATATTTACATATATTTATAATTAGATATATTTGATGATATATTATATAAATATGTATAATTAATTATATAAAATTTATATTTTATAATAAATAGTTGGGTTATTTCAGAGATACTATACTTTCTGGTAAACCATCTGCATTGTGTACTTAAGGTAAGTGAGTTTATTATATAAAATAATTCTGCATGACTTGTATATGCAAGTAATATTTCTTGTAGTATTCATTGGGCAAATATTAATAATTGTGTTCTACTTTCAGTGATAAAAATGGAAGTTATAGACCCCTACTATATAATTTTTATATATAATATGTAATTTTATATAATTAGAAATATTTTAATGATATAGTATCATTAAAGTTATATGGAAAGGGAGTTCTAAACAGAAGAAACAATTTTACTAGAATACCATTTGTATTCTTATTTACAGCTATTTTAACTCAAGCATATAAAGGCAATTTATGCATTGCTTAAAAATAAAATTCTAAGATTAAATAAAATTTATTCAATATATAAGATATAAAGCTATTTTTCTTTAGCTGATTTATGTAGTGCCTTATTCTTTTCTCTTAATTGTTGTCAATAAATCATGGAATATTATTTATTGTCATACTTGAGAACATTTTTTCAAAATCAATAGTTATCGTTCATATTTCATAAATACCACTTACATCCAGATTATGAACTACAAACTATGGGTACTTTTGAGTTTCTTGAATTGAACCCATGACCACGTTCATTTGAAGTCTGACCTCTAAAGCTGACAGACTTCCCTGAGCACACTTTGAAATTTAATCTTAGTTTAGAATTGAAATAAAGACAATATGTATCAATATTTAGTAATTATATTCATATGGATATATTAAGTACTGAATCATTCTAAAATATTAAATTTATTCTGAGAATGATCATAGTTAAAATATACCCAAGTTGTTAATGTGCAGTTTTGTTCTTATAAATGAACTAATATATGACAAATGGATCATGAACTATTTCTTTTTTTTTTTTTTTTTTTTTTTTTGGTTTTTCGGGCCACACCTGTTTGATGCTCAGGGGTTACTCCTGGCTAAGCACTCAGAAATTGCCCCTGGCTTGGGGGGACCATATGGAATGCAGGGAGATCAAATTGCGGTCCATCCTTGGCTAGCGTTTGCAAGGCAGACACCTTACCTCTAGCGCCACCTCGCTGGCCCCCATGAACTATTTTTAAAGGCAAAAGATTTATGGATCATGAACTATTTTTATTTGGTTTTGGGGCCACATCTGTTAGAGCTCAAGGCTTACACTTAACTATCCATTCAGACATCACTTTTAACAGGCTTGGGGGACTCTGTAGGATGCCAGAGACTGAACCTAGGTAGGCATCATGCAAGGCTGCTGTGCTATCACTCCTGCCCCATAAACTATATTTGTAGGTAAACCATCTATATACATGTACCTTATAAAATAGATTAGCATTCGCCAGAAATTATCATAAGTTGAATATGTGAACTTTGTAAATTTTTGTAATATTTGAGCACATGATTTATTTTTCTCAAAAGTAGAAATGTCATTTAAAACTTTATTTCTATTTTATCCTTGACTATCACTTAATATAAAGAAAATATTGAAATAAAAATGGCATGTTTTAGGAGAAATTATGAAAAAATCATTTGTGTATAGTAATAGAACTATTACACTCTAGCCCTTATGACATGTTTTATGAAAATAAATTTAAAGTTAAAATTTATGCAAGATTTTCTAGATATTTTTAAATGCATAGAGGAGTGAGATGACAGTATCCAGAGATACCTACCTGGTACATACAGGATCCTAAGTTTGAGGCTCCTATATCACATATCCTTCCCCCAAAACTGGGGGTTTAGTTCTGGAAGTCCCCAATCCTTACTACTGCTCATGAGATGAAACATATTACTAAGCTTAAATACTGAATTGTCCAGCTAAGTTGGCTTTGTAATATTGCAAGTAGGTATGAACCTCATAAAAAATCTTTGGATGACCACTCTCCAAAATAATAACCAAAAATGCAATGTGAATAATTTCTTGAGTAAATAAAAATTTTAGTAACTGATAAAGTACTTTTTAGCACTTCAATTTCTTAATCCCAAATATCCATATTTATTATTGGTAACTATATTTTGCTTTATTTAAATCCTTGATCTGTATTGGTCATGTACGTGACATAGAGAACCCTAGAAAATATTAGAACATTTTCATCTATCAATTTCTTCTCAATAAAAGTACAGTTACTGATGATATAACATCTATAATCTTTCCATTTTAAGAGGATAAAAGTGTATATTAGATTCAGCAACTGCCTCAGCTATTTCTAACAATAGAAACAAATAGTACATCGCTGGGATGAAAGTCTCTCTCCACCTTCACCATTCATGACTTTTCTGACCACCATCTCCTAATAAGCGCTGAGAAAGCCTGCAGCATCATTTGAGAATGCATCTTGGAGTTCTTCCAGAAACTCTGAGTCAAAGAGCAATGTCTGCTTTCACAAAGAAGTATTCACAGCTGTCAGAAGTTAAATGTCCATGAGAATCATAGTACAGCTGCAGTCCTTCCAGTACACTGACAATATCTGTGGAAACTAGAATTTGATAACTCTTTCTTTTCTGGAAGAAAACCACAGAAGACTGATTAATCGTGACCTGAACAATCATAAATAATTATTCATTCGCACTACATGAGGCAACGTTGTTTATCATTATATTGTTTGTGGTGCTTTTGCTTCTTATTTTCACTCCCAGAGAAGGGACTCTCTTACTTTAATAAACTGGCATTGAACTTCTTGTAGTAGGTATTTTCTTTAGATGCTGGCTATCAGTCGCTATATTAAATTTAGGATTATAGATATAACAGTGTAGACCAAGTGCTCTGAAGAAATACTATGTATGAGTGAAGTGGATGACAATATGCATGAGTGGAGAAATGCAATCATGAACAACTATTTTGTTTTTCCACATATGTATGATTAAATGTATATGTAGACTGAATATTTTTTCTAAAAAGTATAACATAGTTGACTAGAATATTAGTAAAAAAACTATACTTGCAGAAAAAGAGGGTTTATTTGGAGTAACCTATTTAAAGAAGCTGTCAGATATTTAAGGACAATGATAAAACATGTAGCCATCTACTTTCCATGGTGATAGGGAGAGATCGTGTCAGTATTTCCTTTAATTCCTTGTTTGCTGCCATTGTTTTGACCACTTCTAGTAGCAATTAGTGATTATTTTGGCTTAGAATTCATGCTGAGTATGAGGAACCATATTTGGTGAATGATATGGATCATTGGTTGGGTTCATGAAAGATGATTGCTATATCTTCTATATTATCTTTTAAGCCCCTAAATATTTTTCATTTATAAAGAAAAACTATATATATGCACATATATACACATGTATACAAATATACAAACATGTGTACATATATGGAGGGATATCTAAAAATAAAAAAGATTTAAAATAAATCTAAAATATATATTTTATATTTTAGGTAATAATTATATGTAGCTGATTGGATTATTTCATCTTTGAGTGCTTCTTCAACTCTATGATTGTATGGAGACACCTAATTAAAGGTGTATTGGCTTTTAATTTTTGAGTTATTTTGCAATTACTACTCTTGGTTATAAACATTCAGTTTCAAAACACTAGTGAATTATTCAATAACAGTGTAGACCGAGTGCTCTGAAGAAATACTGTGTATGAGTGAGGTGGATGACAATATGCATGGGTTTTTATCATGCATTTGGTTATAATAGTTTTTATCATGATTGTAAATAAAAGCAAATATTTGTATAGGATACTTCATGCAATATTTGATCTAGTGATGATGCAGACTTGATTATTTATTGCAAGCCTGGTCTCAGAAGAAACCTGCACAACATTGAGAAGTGCTCCACAATACTCAGAAGTGCTTCAAGGGCCTTGGGCTTTAGAGTATCAAATGGAGAGCTTCATATAAGCTAGGAACATGCTCTATAATTTGATATATTGACTAGCCCAAAATAATTTTGGAGGGTTAGCCATATCCAGTGACCCTCAGGAGTTACTCCTGGCTCTGTGCTCAGAAATTGCTCCTGGAAGTCTAGGGGGATGATATGGAGTGTTCATCATCAAATCCGGGACTGTCCCAGGTCAGACATGTGAAAGGCAAACTCCTTATATGCTGTGATGTCTCTCTGGCCTTTATAATATATACAGAGATATAGCTCTATTTCTCTATCTTTCTCTCTCTATCTCTCTCTTCTCTCTCTATTTCTATCTATCTATCTATCTATCTATCTATCTATCTATCTGTCTGTCTGTCTGTCTGTCTGTCTGTCTGTCTGTCTGTCTGTCTGTCTGTCTATCTATCTATCTGTCATCTATCTATCTATCATCTCTCTATCTATCATCTATCTATCAATCATCATCATTTTAAGCCAGGGGCCAGAGCAACAGTACACGTGAAAGGGCTTTCAGTTCATTTGGGTCTGCATAGGGCACAAATGTCTGCTATTGGCCTTGGCAAGTCTCTGAGTTCAAAGCCAAGAGAAAAACCCTGATCCCTGCAAGGCAAGAACTAAAATAAAAAAATAAAACAAAACAAAGAAATGAAAAATTTTAATGTCAGTTTTTTAATGTGTTTTGGGAATTATAGGTATGAGGAATGGTGATGACATATAGAAAGCAGGTCTCATTAAATGTTAAATATGCTAGGATATTTAGGATTTTACAAATTAATTTAAAAGATCAAGATCATGTAAATGTTAGGCCATAAATTCACCTTGTAGTTATTGGAGAATTAGATAGGCCTTCCAAATTTCTGGTGCTTTAGTATATTTAAATAAATATATTTAACCAAATTAACTTGATAATTATTCTAGAGCATGAAATAAAATTAAATATCTCTCAACTACAAGTTCCATTCTATTTTTGTAGCATCAATGTCATTTGCATAAGACCTTCATGCACTGAATAGATTAAAATAAAGAAGCCATTGCTCTATCAGAGATTTTCATTATTCAAGGTGACAAATAGGTAAGCTCAATTACTTCTTTTCTTTCCACATTTTAGAATAGAAAAATATTTAGACTGACTTTATAGGAAAAAATAAAATTGACCTGTGATAGAAGTATCCTATTTAATTACACTTTAATTTATAACTATTAGGTTATGCTTAGAATACCTTTATTCTCATACAGTGATAAATATCTGATTCCTAACATAAAAGACAGTTTAAAAACCAATAAGCGTAACTTATAAATATATAAATTAATATTTATAAAGAGAAAACTTCTTGGGATTTTAAAATATTTGACAATATTATGTCAAAAGTTGTAATACTTCTCTTAGTTCACTTGGAAAGAATTATAATAACAAGAACAATGGACAAAAATATGAAGTGTATTTTCTTTACAGCTCACTATCAACAAAAATAGGATTAAGTTATTTTACGACATTTTTGTCAATTTTCTATTTCTTAAAGCTTTCAAATGAAGCTATTGGTGATTTTGATTGTTTTTGTTTTTGGACCACAGCCTGAGGTGCTGAGGGGATACAGCTGCTTCTGTGCTCAGAAATCACACCTGGCAGGCTCAGGGTACTAGATGGAATGTTGGGGACTGAGCCTGGCTTAGTCATGAGCAAGCAAATGCTCTACCCTTTGTAGTATTAGTCCGCCTCAGCAGTGGGTCTTTTTATTGCATCCTTACTTTGATTTGTATTTATGGTCAAGTGATTAATATTAATAAATATTACCAAAGTTTCAAGTTCTTCTGTCTGCTAGTGAAGTTTTACAATAAAGATACATTTATTAAAATCATACATTGCTTCCTCAACTAAGACATGTGTATTATAATGATTTCTACTTCCATTGTGAGTTCTGAATTTGTGAATTCATATAAACTGCTAAACATATATATATATATATTCCTGCAAACTGTAAATGCTAAATATATTTTGGAAGCTTTTGAGTTGCATTTATATTACAGTTTCATTCACTAGCCTAGTTACAATGTGAATAGTTTGAGTAGTGTAGAATTGGAGGTATCCAGGCAAGATTGCTGCAGGGTTTCCACTCCCATAAATTTCTAGACAAGTTGCATTCATTATCAGCTGATCCTGATTAGTTATGGATTTATAGCAACAAGGGTCTGCTGTAGATTAAGTGTTTGCTGCTTTGCAGATTTTACCAGCTCTTTTTGGCTACTGAAATAAGATCAGAATGCTTGCCAGACAGCACTTCCTGGTGATGTATTTTATAAAATTCATGTGTGTATGTTGATCCAAAAGATCTGGAGGTCAAAATAGAGGAGAATCTACATTTACATTATTGGATTTACATCAGGAATAATAAATAAACTATAGTGAACCCGTGAAAAATTAACTCAGGCTGGAAAGTTAATATTTTGATTATAATTTTATTTAGTAAAAGAAAGCAATGGGATTCTTGAAACTGTATTTTCTTGGCAAAGGGGCAGCACAGAGCTGTGCTCAGGATATACTTTGGGCTGTACACACAGGGGTCATGCTTGGTAGAGCTCAGGGTAACATGTAGGATGCTGAGAGTCAAATATGGATTGGCCAGGTGAAAATAAGTGCCCTATCCACTGTGCTGTAGATCTGACTACAGAAACCATCTCTCTCTCTCTTTTATTATTTTTTATTTAAACATTGTAATTTTCAAAGTTATTCTTAGTTGGCTTTTTTTTTATTTTATTGTGAGCAAAGTGCATTACAAATCTTTCACTTCATCATTTATGGTACATAGTGACAATAAATGAGGGGCATTCCCACCACTAGTGCTGTCCTCCCTCCACCCCTGTTCCCAGCATGTATCCCATATCTCCCTTCTTTACCCCCACAGAATGCTAATGCAACTGGTCTCCACTTTACAGCTTGTTGTAGATTGAGCATCTATTCCACCGTCATTGGAGATAAAGAGGACAAGAAAAAAAGGGAAAAAAAATTGGTAACGACTACCAAAAAAAGAAAGAGAGAAAAAAAGAGAAAGAAAAATGGAAAAAGAAAAAATGCACCAGGCAAATAAAAATAAATCACCAAATAATAACCACAAGAGTAAAAAAGAAAGAGAAAAGTGGAAGAAAAAAGAGAAGGAAAATAAAGTAAAAAACTACCAAATCAAAACAAAACAAGAAAAAGTTGGGGTGCTGGAGTGGGAGGGTTTGGCATTCCCCCCGCTATTTTTTTTTAGCAGGCACAGTAAGCATTGGGGAAGAAAGGGAATTCCCATGGCCTAAAAGATTTAGGGTTTCTCCATCCTTGAAGCATACCATCATGGGATCAACCCCTGGCTCCATATATGCTCATTACCCCATCCCAAAGGCTTTTTTGTGGTGCCAGGAAACTTTCCTCTCAGTTGTGTGTGAGAAAATCAAGCTAGCGATCTTGGTATTTGCACAGGTCATGGGACAGGGTCTAGAATAGAGTCTTTAAGGTTCTAGAGGTTCCTATCCATCATTGTTGTGTTCAGTTTTCTGTAACAATAGCTCCCTGTTTTCGTGCAGTCCCTAAGCCAAAGCCTAGGATATTATGGATCTAACGGTTCTGCTCAGTCTCTGTTGTCCAAGTTGGGCCTCTGCAATAAGACATCTTGTTGTTGTTGTTGTTGTTGTTGTTTTATAAGAGTCTTGAGCTACAGCCTAGGGTAGGGTTTTCCTTATTGGTCCCAAGTAGGTTCTGTTCAGTCACGGTTGTCAAAGTCCATTTTCTGTTGTTGGTGCTCTTATTTTTCACAGTTCAAAGGATGATACCTTTTCTGATTTCCATTTAGTGTTAGATGATGTGATAGGAAAACCTGGTCTTAGACCACAGAGACTGTGTGCAGCCTGTCATCCTTACCCAGAATAGCACCAGCAACATAGTATGATACCATACATTTTTGTATGGGCACAGTAACAAAAGGGGAAACCATAGATACGGAAACAAGATCTTATCTTCTAGGGATAAGAAATCACACTTTTTATAGTAGAAGGGTACCTCCCATCCTGAACATGTGTATACAACGCATTCTCCAGGAGAATGGACAGTCATAGTCCAATACCAAACCCCAGATCCCAGACGTAGAAATGATAAAGCTCTGGGCAACAGCACCAGGAACTAAGCACTATTGGGAGATTTATACCATTGCTCTGGCACAAACTTGTGCCAGTTTTGATATGACAACGAGGAAATGACATCTTAGTTGGCTTTTAAACATATCATATTTAAGTATCAATCCTACCACCAACGTTGACCTTTCTCCTCCAATGTTCCCAGAGTACATCCAATGCTACCACTCTTGCCCCCAACCTGCTATCATAAAATGTCCTTTCTTTATTTTGGTTTTAATGTTTGTGTCTCATGATTTCATTGTTGTTGCATCTGGCTTAGTTATTTAGTCCTGTCCTTTCTTTTCTTATTTTTTTTTGTATTTTTTATCTTTTTTATATTTTTGGGTATCACCTGGTGGCAGTGCTCTGGATTTACTCCTAGTTCTGTACTCAGGAATCACTCCTGGCACGGGAGACCATATGGGATGCCAGGATTCTAACAATCACCATCCTCCATTCTGGATAGGCTACATGCAAGGGAAACACTCTACAGCTATGCTCTCTCTCCAGACCCTTGTCCTGTCCTTTATTAACACCACCAATACACCTGACCCTTGTCCCCTATTCTTTTATATTTCTATTTATCCTCCTCCATTTTATTTCGTTCTTTCTCTCACTATAATCTGGAGCCTAGCATATTTTCAAACGCCCTTCTTTAAAATATTGCATTACTTCATGCAGTTATTCTAAATACCACATATCAGTGGTATGTTGTATTGCTCCTCTTCGGGCTTACTTTATTTATCAGAACTTCATTTAGTTCCATCCATGTTGCAACAAATTGCATGATGACATCATTCCTTACAGTTATGTAGTATTCTATTGCATATATGTAACATTTAGGGGCTACATCTTCCTTTGTTTGACATCTAAGTTTCTTCCAACTCTTAGCTACTGTACTGAATGCTGAAAACATAGCAGTCTCCATATATCCATAGTTTCCTGTCTTGGCATAGATTGCTGGCTTATATCAATATTAGTTTACTGAAAAGCCTCAATACTGTTTTTCATAGGGGTTGGACAAGCAGCATTATAATCAGCAGTGTATGAGTGTTTCTTTTTTTTTTGTTTGTTTGTTTTTTGGACTACACCCTTTTAATGCTCAGGGGTTACTCCTGGCTAAGCGCTGAGAAATAGCCCCTGGCTTGGGGGGACCATATTGGATGCCAAGTGTTTCCTTTTTACCACTACACTACCCACACAAAATGTTCCCAATATTTTTGATACATGCAGTCATCACTGGAGTAAGATGATATCTCATTGTTGTCTTGCTTTGTAGTTCACTAATGATAAATGATGATGAGCATTTTTTTATATGCCTGTGGGCCATCCATTGGTCTTCCTCAGGGAGGTGATTATTTGTTTACATGTAACAGGGGTAACCTTTGTGAGTACTTTTTATATCCTAGAGATCAACCCTTTATTTGATGTGATGAGTAAAAATATTTCTTCCACTTTTTTGAATGAAGAATTTTAAAATTTTAAGTCTGTAGCATCATTCTCAATATATAAATATGTAAGTAAAGGTTACCTTTATAGATGAAGTATCTAAGTTATTGAAATATTAAACTGTAAATTAAACTAGTATATATTATTTAAGATGCATGTTTGCATGTATTCAATTATTTGACTACATTATAAATTTACCAAAATATATAAAGATGCAAATATTATCAGAATGCTGTACATATTTTTGGTTATTTAAAATATATGTGTAGATATATTTCCTTGTTTATTTTGAAAAGTCTTACCCTTAAATTTATATTTTAAACATGCAATCTTTAAATTTATTTAATATTTTTCTGTAATTCCTCTATTAAATAGGTATATTTGTTCAATTTTAATTTCCCCCAATTTTAATTTTTAAACTCAAGATTATTGTCTTGAATATAAGGAAAAATATTTTGTCTTTAAATATTTTGCCTATATGTATTTTTTTATTTTATAAAGATTTATTTTAACATAGTTGACTTACAAATCAACTTTACAGATGACAGTAAACAGTGTTATAAATTTACTCTCATAGCTGTAGAGATGGATGGCCTCATTTATACAACACACATACACACATCTGCATGCTAGAAAAAAAGTGAGTGAAAAATGATAAATATGTACCATATCTAGAATATGTACTTTTCATATATTAGTTTATAGTAAAATTAACTCACCATGAATGTCATCTTGGAAAAAAATTTTTTTTTTGCTGTTGTTGCTACCCATATCAGAGGCACTTGGTACCTTAAAGCAAATAAATTATTTGTATTTCTCACTAATGTGTACTTCCCTTCAAGCTAGGAAACAAGTGCATTGCACTGATATTTCTATCTCCCAGTTGCTTGGCTATTTGTTAGTTAACATTCACATGAAGATTATGATCTTCCCATCATTGCAAATAACAATTATCATTATATCTAAATGTTACTTACCAAACAGCATTTACTGGAAAAATATATGATGATTCAGATTTTCCTACATTAGGAAGTTATATATTTACAAAAATATGTATGGTGCTTTGAATATAAATATCAAGGAAATTGTTGGATCAATATTCAAACGGCATGTCTAGCCACCATCTATAACCACATTTTACACTAAGCCTTTATTTTTATTGAAACTTCCATGAAAAGATTTGCATTTCTTTTCCTTTATGTTTGGAATTTGATTTCTTAATTCTTAATCATAAATCTTGCAAAATGTAGAATAAAGCTACTCAGAGCTCAAGAGCACAGAAGAGGAGGAAATCCAGGACAAATTAGCTTTAGCTTTAGGAGTCCAAGGATTTTTTTTTCTATATTCCATAGAGGAAAACCCCATTCGAACATATATAGTCGCATGAATCCTGATGGTTCATAAAGCACATTGTTGGTGTCTATTAAAAGTGCTCTGTACTCCCTTGCAATCCTGCAGAAACGGGCCACTAGTAGACCAAGAAACCCTTCCTTGTCTGCTGAGAGCAGAAGGTGATTTTCAAGTTTTCTTCTTTTAGGAGTTTCTGACTTTGCAGTATGCAGTGATAGTCTAAGAGGTGCACCCTCCCACAGAATGAAATGTGCTAAAATTGGTTTTAGATTTGTTTGTTTTAAAACTCTCCTGATTCTGTATGATACAAACTGAGAGCTGGGTATTTGACAAAATAGGTAGACTATATAGAGAAGTTCATATCTTTAAGAGATAAAATAGTAGGCAAATTTATTATTGTTTTTGAGAAAAAGTTTCTCTGACATTAACAAAAGGCAATGCACTTCTAAGTAGAAAGCAGGTTTGAAAGAAATAAATTTTGAATAAATATGCAGGTCAAATTCATTAAAGGTTCAAAAAATAGCTTTTTGGGGGAAAGGATAAATATTTAGTCTTTTTAGCTTCATATTTCTACAATGTAGGATGCCTATTGCCTACCTAATAAGATAATTTATTGGGGCAGGAGCTGTAATACACTGGCAGGATACTTGCCTTACTGCAACGTATACGGGTCAGTCCCCAAAACCCTATATGGTCTTCCAATCATCATCATAAGTGGTCTTGAGCTTAGGTAGAGCCAGAAATAAGCCCTGAATACCTCTGGGCATAACTCAGAGCAAACTCCCATAAAAAAAGAGAAAAGATGTACTACCAAGATTTGTTTGTTTATAGTTGTTTTTGTTTGGGGCCAAATCCAGCAGTTCTCCATTATTAATCTTGACTCTGGGCTCAAGGACTCTTCCTGGTTGGGTTAAGATGATCATATGGGATGTTAGGGATCAAACAAATTAGGTTATTCGTCATACAAGACAAATAATCTATTTGCTGTACTATCACACTAACTTTGTAGATTTAATATTTTGCCTCATGATTATTTTCACTAAGATACAATTTATATTAATAGTATATTAATATGTTATGCTAAATAATTATTTCCTATTATTAAGCCTTATTTCTTTCATCCATCATCATCCATAGTTACACATAATACACCAATTCATCACAATGTATTTATTCATGTAAGTATTGATTATACTTGTAGTTGGTTTTCAAATCTTGCTTATTATAAATAATATTGGAATGAGGAAGAGCATGCATGTCTTTTTTTTAAGTTGGTATCTTGATTATATACTAGTTTATTTATTTATTTATTTATTATTTATTTATTTATTTGCTTTTTGTAGGGAGCTACACCCTGTGACGCTCAGGATTTACTCTGGGCTATGCACTCTGAAATCGCTCCTGTCTCTGGGGAACCATATGGGACTCCCAGAGATAGAGCCAAGGGCCGCCCTAAATTGGCCGCTTGCAAGGCAAATGCCCTACTGCTGTGCTATCACTCCGGTCCCTATACTAGTTTATTTTTAAGTTTTGGGTGAACTGCAACTATTTTTTTTCTTTGTTAGATGTACCAGTTTGTATTACTACCAGCAACACAGAATAAACCCCCTTCCCGACATCTTTGCCTAACTTTATTACTTCATGTTCTTTTGATATTAGTTTTTATAATATGCATGAAAGATACCTCATTGTGTTTATGATTTTCATTTCTTTCCAGACATAAGTAATTTTAGAACCTTTTCATATAACTCTTGAAAAAAATACAGACTAATTTCCTATTACTATATTTTAATTAAATTGTTTTTTTGTCATAAGAGTTCTTTGTACATTTTGAGTATTAAAGCCTTATCAGATATATTGCTTTCAAATATGTTCTTTCATTCAATAGGCAGAATTTTCATTCTGTGGAAAAGCATTTTTTTTTTTCTGAGAAGAAGCTTTTTAGTTTGTTGTATTCCTACTCATCTATTTTTGCCTTTTTCTTATCTTTATTTATGGTATCAAGTCTCCAACATCATCAATAAAAAAAACATGAAAGAACAAAAAAATTAGATATCTCAATGCTTGATTTGTGCCATGATGATGTTTATAATTTTTGTTAATTACTGGAAATATTTTTATTTTGAGCCCTAATTGAATATTTTCATTTCTAATAACTTATTGAGCATAATGCATTCATATATATGTTTCTGTTATTAAAATTTAACTTTTTGAGATCAGAACAAGAATTAACCCCTAAGCACTATCTGGTTTGGCCCCTCCCCAAAACCAAATATATTTAATTTTTCTAATACACTTAAATGTTGAACACTCATTTCCTTTCCTTTAATATATGTAAGGTCTTTTGCCAATTTTCAGAAGCAAGTAAAATCAAGAAAGGAAAATAATGAACATTACATTCTGTTGGTGAAAGGAAATATATATGGAGATATTTTGAATTATATATCTATGGTTTATTTAATAAAATAAAAATAATTTGGAGAAAACAGAGCTAAAATAACTCTATATCAGATCATTATGCATTAAAATAGTATTCCATGACTTATGGATCAAAAGAATTAGGGCCTGGAGTGATATGTCCAGGAGGCAGATGTTTGCCTTGCATACATACACATACAAAAACATACACATGTGGACTCAAACTATAGAATTTATAGCACATGATTTCTGAATGATGCCCAGAGAAAAACAAGCAAAAAGAAACAGTGGACCAGAACATTAGTACAGAGGAGATGACATTTGCCTTGCAAATGGCCAAACCAGGTTCTTTCCCCAAATTCCATATGGACCCCAGAGCTTGTCAGGAGTGATTTCTGATCATAGAGCTAGTACAACCCCTAAGGAACACTGGGTGTGGCCCAGAAGCAAAAACAACAAATAAAGAGGAACAGCATATTTTACAGATAAGAAAACTTAGATCAAGTATGTCAATAGACTTACAGGAAGTAAACAGCTCTATTTCTAGTAGAATCAAAGTTTTCACAGAGAAAAGAAATATAAGAATTTAGAAAGTGCTTTGCATCTAACAAGTAACATTGGATATATTGATCTAGCACTGCTTTGAATTTAAAGATATTTTTCTTCCTTCTCATATATTGTCCACATGACATATTGTTTATTTTCTGAATCCAAAGTAGATAGTATAATCATTATATTATTTTAATTGTCAAACACTGATGTACACAATTTAGGTCAAAGACCTTTTACTTGGCTTTCTAAGTACTAGAGAAAACCCCTGAGTAATAGGCCTGAAGGAGGCCTCAAGGATTTAAAAAAACAACACAGATGTAAGGAAAAAAAAACTTTGGGTCAGGGGGCTAATCATCTCATTCACGGAGAACTTTAATGTCCTCAGCATAGAATATTTATTCTCAGAATTAGTTGGGCATTTGATTCTTTTGCTCAAATGTCTACTTATCTTAATCTATCTGGGATAGCCATCTCCACTTCTGAGAGTCTTATTAGACCCAACCAACATCTTTGTAATGGACTTTATCAAGGGGATATTCTTCTGGAAGTGGAAGTGCAGATAAAACTGTTGTGGGACCCTCCACAAGCTCAGCACTGCCTCCTGCAGCCAATATACTGAGTTTTAAGGTTTCATAATCTATCCATACTGTCAGTCTCCTCTATCAACATTATCCCTAACATGTAAAAATGCATACAATAAACTCCACCAAATGTAACATAGTCACTGTAATTCAGAAGTAGACTTTAGTTCCCCCTACTTCAGTTAACAGGAAAGAGTTTTGTATACATATTAAAGTCCCTCTCACGTGAAATAAAATTTCACTTAAAGCTGATGTATTTTTCTCCTTTAAGATGAATCTTCTTAGGTAATCACTCAAGAGGTTGCCATCTTAATACATGAAACTATCTAAATAGAATTTTATTTGTTTCACTTAATTAATAAATGAGTAATGCAAACTGTAAAACAAAATATGTAAACTCTATCATCTGCATTTTTTTCCTCCAAGAAGATAATCACATGCAAGTTTACTTAAAAATATGTCAAGGAAACTTCTGGAAAACTGAACTGAATGGGAACACACAAAAATGGGAACACTCAAAACAAGTCAATTATTAGGGCTGGAGTATAATACAGTGATAATACAAATGAGAAACTTACCTTGCAAATTGCTTATCCAGCTTGATCCCCTCTAATGCTTAATGGTCCTCCAAGCTCTACCAAGAGTGAACAAAGCCAGGAATAAGCCCAAAGGAGCAGGTATGCCTTGAAGACAAACAAACAAATGCAAAAATCTCTACTATTTCCCCAAAACATCTTAAATTCGGAAAGCAAACACGTTAATAAGATTTATGATAAGGTAATACTTCCAGGTAAACAAAAATATATATTGATCTTGTATTCCTGTAAATGTTTAGATCACAATTCAGAGCATTTTAGATCAATTAAACACTATAAAATTTTGACTGAAAACTAGAGGCCCTTGGATCAATGAGGTTACACTTTTATTTGAGAGATATCTGGGTCATTAGAAGTTTAGAACACATGTATTGGTGCATTTTATAACATTTACATCTAAATCCAGGCTCTATGTCTCAGAATCCCTTGACTTAATCAGAGCTGAGTTTATTGACAGTTTGCTCTGGTTAATCACCACCGTGTTGTAACTGAATGCCCTGAGGTATTGATGTAGTCAACAGACTACTTCAAGCCTCAGAGAACTAGAACTCTTGGCCAAACTCTGAAGACAGTTTATCAATATCCAAGGTATTTATTATTTTAAAAAAGTCCACCAAGTCTATAGATACATGGGTAATGATATTAATGTGCTTAAATGGCATGATTAGCCTAAGATTTCTTAAGCACAGAAAATCGTTTTTCCTGTTAATGTTGAGGCCAGGTACTCTGAACATCTGTTAACACACACACACACACACACACACACACACACACACACACACACACACACCCTTTAACAGACAAAACTCAAGTGAATATTTTGTGTAAATCCTGTACCATTTTCTTCATAAATCTGAGATATTTTTGTTTACCTATTAAAAAAATTTGTCTGCACTTACCCAGAAGGGGATGTGATAGGAAGTAGGAAGTTGGGGTTATTAAGGTAAGGGTAAGAGGAAGTGGACACTAGTGGATGGTGTGGTGTTGAAAACTTGTGTTCATGAAGCCCTATCAAAAACATTATTGTTAATCACAGTGCCTCAAAGACTACTTAAATTTTGTATTTTGGGTCACTCCTAGAAGTTTTAGGGGCTACAACCCAGTGATCTGGTGGTGGTAGGTGGATGTGGTCATGAACAGGCATGTACAGAGAAACTTTCATGGACAGAAATCTAACTCAGGCCTCTCACTGCCCTCCAGACCTTTCCAAGGAATCTTTCTGGCCTAGACTTGATTTTTAAGCTATTTGAACCACTTACCTGGCAATCCACCTTTTCCCAATGTGTCCTTGGCTTAAATCTCAGGTCAACTGCCTAGAATGTGTGTAACTTAGACCACATAGTTTGAAAATTTCAAGAAGTGTTTTTAATCTGCTGATGGAGGAAGCAGTTTACTTCTCAGGTTGTCAAGATTCATGTCTATCCTTTCCCCAGCCACTTGTCAAATTCTGTGTTTAAGTACTTCAGGCTCCTCACTTGCTTTCATCATTTCCTCAGACCACATTCCACATTATCATTTGCTTTTTTAGTCCATTGCTTCTATAATCAACAAAAATTTGGATTGAAGACCCTAGAGCATTATTCTCCTTCCAGTGCAGATGACTAAATGTCAGTGTGTCTTTTAGTAGTGTTGGTCCCACTTTAGTGTTAAACCATTTTCTTACATCAGCTTAGGTCACATCCTGGATTTTCTTGTTCCCATTACAGATTGATGCATTTTTCATATTTAGTCCCATTTTGGGTGTGTTTTCCTAAAAAAACATATTTTATAGAAAGTTTTATAGTTGTATCACATTACTTCTAATGGTTGTTATTATATTTCCAATAACACTTGCAATTTGATTTGCTAATTTAAGTGACTGTCTTCTCCAAAAGAAAGTAATTTACCATTTGGTGAACTGTTCATATATGTCTCAGGAATAGCATAACTTTAAGGGTCCAGCTATCGGTTCTCACCATCAATGCATACCTGTAGTCATGGTAAGGATAACACTTTATTTTATTTTGTAAAATGTTCTTATAGTTAAGGCTATGTACTTATTTTCGGTGATATTGCTATTTCTGGTTTGGGAATATGCAGTTGCTTCATTTAACTTTTGCTTCACAAAATGCCTTCCTTTCACCTAACCCTGTACTTAGGCTGAAACCATTTAGCATATAATTAAAAATGAAAATATTCTGGAGTTAAAACAATTAATTCTAAAATCAATAAAAATTATATAGAGGCCTGTTTTCTTCCTATGCTACTTTAAGGAAAATTATTGCATTCTTAGAGTGTGATCGATGCACACTGGGCTCAAGGAATCATATACAAAAATCTCCTCTGTAAAGATGATCATCTCTGCAGAGATGATTTTGAATAAAGAATTTGTCATAATGGTTTGTACCTCTAGAGGTTTTATATCTTTTCCTCGCCATGATATTAAGAAAATGATAGGAAATACAGAAGACATATCAGAGCATTTGTTTTCATCAGTACATGGAAAATAATTAATATAGAAAATTTTTGTCAAGGTTATAGAATGCCTCCCAAATTTGTCATTGAATTGTTAATTTTTGTTTCAAAGCCTCTAAAGATCCTTTTTTTTTTTATAATTAAAGGCAGTGATGTGTCATCAAAGAATGCCAATCCTGCAAAAATATACATGACAATCCCTTCATTTATAAAGTGATTTAAGATAAGTTTCACATGTATTACTTGACACATTATTCCCTTTGATATCCTATAAGAATCCGATAAAACTAGGATGCAATTTTTGCTCTTAACTTTTGTTTTTGTGTTGGAAAAATTTAACTTTGAATTTAACAAGGATCTACTCAATAGAATGTTGCATTGGTGAAGGGGGGTTTTCTGTTTATAACTGAAACCCAACTACAAACATGCTTGTAATCATGGTGCTTAAATAAAAATTTATATTAAGGGCCCGGAGAGATAGCACAGCGGTGTTTGCCTTGCAAGCAGCCGATTCAGGACCAAAGGTGGTTGGTTCGAATCCCGGTGTCCCATATGGTCCCCCGTGCCTGCCAGGAGCTATTTCTGAGCAGACAGCCAGGAATAACCCCTGAGCACTGCCGGGTGTGGCCCCAAAACAAAAAAAAAAAACAAAAACAAAAAAACAAAAAAACAAAAAAAAAAAATTTATATTAAAAAAAGAAATCAGTACATTCTTTACAAATGTAGATTATTAATAGTAAAATATTTACAAAATTTTATATATTTTTGCAGATAAATACTTAAATATGATGAGTGTGTTACATGTACTTATGCATTATGTTTAATATATTGCTACTTAATTTCTTATATAGTTCAGGTATGTAGAGTATACATGTGTACACTCGATATGTGAGTGTTATTTCTTCATCTTTTAAAGTGTATTGAACCTTTTCCAATTTACATTTTATGCAAATCCATTTTAGTATTTTGCATGCCTTTCATATAATATTTTGTTAAGTAATTGAATTGACAGCAACCATAAAGGAAATAAATCTCCATATAACAGGCAGTCATAATATTTAAGCACTGAATCCAAGAGAATTTGAAAAAATTATTGTCCTTTCTTAATTCAATATTTCTTGATTCCTGTCTCACTATAAAGGCTGTAGATAGAATGACAATTTATATGCAATTTTGTCATTTCACTATTTAGTCTTCATTAAAAAAATAAAACTTACTACTTGGTTTTAGGCAGACAAAATAATTCAAGGAAGATAACGGCTTATTAAAAGAACAAAATAGGAAGCCCAGGAATTATATTCTATTTGTTGATGTACAGTTAGTTTTTTAATATGAAATAAATTAAATAATATACTTATATTTATGTTAAGTCATAAAATTTAAGAATTTGAGTGTATTCCTGATTAGATCATTGGAAAATAAAAAAGGATATCTGTAGGTTTACATAGATTTTATATCTCTTTTTAAAAGAAGGTACATTGGGGGGCCGGGCGGTGGCGCTAGAGGTAAGGTGCCTGCCTTGCCTGTGCTAACCTTGGATGGACCACGGTTCGATCCCCCGGTGTCCCATATGGTCCCCCAAACCAGGAGCGACTTCTGAGCACATAGCCAGAAGTAACCCCTGAGCGTCACCGGGTGTGACCCAAAAACCAAAAAAAAAAAAAAAAAAAAAAGAAGGTACATTGTTTTAGTACATTTGAAGCAAAAATAAATAACTAAATTTCACTGCAATTATTATTTTGTTTTTAGTTAATTATTCTAAACATGTTTCCTTTCAACATCTTATTATGTGTAAATACCTTATTAAAAACTTACACTATTACATTTTATATCTACAAATTAAACTCATGTATGGTTGAATTAAATATAATTATTCATTAGGTTTGCATTTAAGTTAATGTGAGAATTAAATTAATACTTAATAAGAAATACATGACAAGGAACATGTGGAATATATTATATTTTTCTAAAATTTAGCATATTTTTTTCAGCTATCTTATTCTTCCTTTAAAATATCTACATCTTCACACATTTATTGTATATTTCTAAAGTTGTTTATATATGAATATGGGTTTTAAATACAAATATGTGCAGATAGCTCTCTGACCTAAAAACTATACAATTGTACTCAAGGGAGTTGATGTCACTTACTTCTTTGTGACATTCAATGTATTTCTTTAGGCTTCCTTCATAGCAAAAACTACTCTTCCTCTTTTAGGCAGCTACACTTTGCCTCATTCTTTGTTTTTTTTTGTTTTTGTTTGGGGGTCACACCTGACAGCACTTAGGGGTTACTCCTGGCTCTGCTCTCAGAAATCACTCCTAGTTGGGGCACTATATAAGATGCTGGGGATAGAACTCGAATCCTTTCTGGGCCAGCCATATGCAAGGCAAACTCCTAATTGTTGTGCTAGCCCTCAGGCCCATCCTTATTTGTTGATTTATCAACACTACCTGCTCAAAAACCTCCTCTGGCTCTGTTTGTCTCATCACTTATTTCGTCACTGATTTCACTGGGCCATTGTTGTTACTTTGTAAGGATATATTTATCTATCTAAAGAAAAAATATGAACTCATAAGATTTGAATAAATTCATGTATTTAAAACATGACTGCATTGGGGACTGAAAATCATAGTAGAATTGGAAAAGGTGCCTACCTTGCATGCAGCCAACCCAGATTCAAATACACAGGGCCAATTTTTATTCCCTAAGCAACACCAGAAGTCAGGAATTTACTAGTACAATTAACTAATTAATTAATAACCCACCATAACTGCATTTATAATATTTACTAGTCATTTTTATGATATGTGTAAATAAAAACATGGTTTTATTTTCCAATTTACTGCTAGCTACCATAGTAAAATAAAAGACATCCTTCATTTCAAAGGTTCTTTGTATTTGACTACCTACATTACTGTCATACTTAAAAACTAATGTCTGCTCTTATTTATGAAATGTTATCTCCCAGCATACTTGATGTTATTCCACTTATTGAACATATTCAGTGATTATCTTTGATCATAGCCATAGCTTTTGCTTTAATAACTTTCCATAACTGGAATATTCAACATTTTGAAAGGATATAAATGAGGAATTTCTAGTACAACAACATTATTTTACTCATGCTTTCCTGAAGACCTTATAATCTTCAGCACTGATATACATGATTCCCTTTATCACATCTTATTCATATTGTTTTTGAATTTTTACATGCACTGAATCTTCTCTATCTGGTACTCCTTTTTAGATTTCACATTGAGGCTCAGTTCTTTATTTCCTGCTGGACCCTTCAGGCTTCTATAACACATATCTGAAACTTCATGCATTTGTAACAGAAGACTATATTCCTCTAAACATAAATTACTATACAATATGAATATCATATTATTATCAATACTACTTACAATTATTAATACTTGGCACTAAAATATAATATTCAAGACTTTGTACTTAAGAGATAATTATATACTATCACTTTATTTAAAGAAATATTCCAAATATTCACATGCTAGTATGTGAAATGAATGGGTTGAATTATGGATACTGCCTGGTCCCCAGTAACCAGCAGGAGTCACCCATAAGCAGTGTACCAAATCTTGCATAAACTCTAGGTATGGCACAGAAACAGAGAAGAAGAGAGAAACTATATATATATATATATGAGAGAGACAAATTCTACAACATTGGAGAAAGAGTCATGAATATTAATTTTTCCATAGCAAACATTCTGTGAATACAATTTTTTAAAACAATGAGAGATAATGTAAATTTAACAAAATTGTTTCTTTTATAATTTATAAGAAAATAAGACACTGTAAATGAATAGTCAGTTTTGGAAGTGTAATTAGTACTAGTAGTTCCAATTTAGACTTGCTTAGAAATTTGATAAGCTATATATTAGGAGCTAAAAACTCTGGCCACACTCACTGCAACACATCCCAGATTCCATAATGGGTACATATATCTTCTCTATCCACTTATATTTTCAATTTTTCTTGAAGCTTACTCAATTTATTTTACACAATACCTCAAATCTCTCCCTTCCTTTTCATTACCACTGCCACAAAATAGCCTAAAAGGTCATAAGATTTTTTATACAATGAACTAATATCTGATTTATTTGCCTCAAAAAGTTCTCCATTTTATCTATCCAGTATATTACTTTTATGTGAATTCTCCTAAAATGGGATTTGGGGCATAGAATTTTTGGGATTTTCCTAAAGTGGATATTTCTATTCCTTGGGAAGAGCTCAAAGGATGGAGTGGTGAAGAGGACAGTATATTTTCAGATGGTATAAGTGGTTAAGTGGTTTTTTGCTCTGTTCATTAAAGGAGGTAGATTTCTATGACATTTTTCAGAGATGTATTTTTCTGCCGAAAGCCAAAAGCACTGCACTTATTATACCTTTCATGTGTGTGTGTGTGTGTGTGTGTGTGTGTGTGTGTGTGTATACTGATTATATATGATACCTGATATATATTATCTGATATTTATATTCCTGTTATATGTCTGCTTAAATAGAATCAGTTAGAAAGCTGGTAATAAAATGAATTGATAGAATTTAGAAGTAGATTTTGGCATGAAGGTTATAATTATGAACTTCCAAATTTCTTCTGATAAGGAAATGGGCACTCAACCAAAAACCTAGGAAATTTTGTCTTTTTTGAGGAATAAAAGCAGATGCCAATTTTGTCTATTTAACTATTTTTTTAGTTCACAAGTGGGGATATTTTTAAGTAAAGTAAATGGAGGAATGTGAGTAGGGAAATTGCTTTACATATATAAATAAACAATCTAGACTCAGCAGGGGCCTCAAACTCCAGGCCTTCGATCGATGCCCTTTGTGGCCCTCCATACAACATTTTGTGGCCCTGCCCTAGAGGAATCTTTTTTAGTTTTGTTTTGTTTTGGTTGTTTGGGTCACCCCCCCCCCAATATTCAAGGCTTACTATTGACTTTGCCTCCTGTGGCCCCCAGGTAAATTGAGTTTGAGACCCCTGATTTAGAGTATCAGACAGTTAGTACTGTACAGGAGTCAAGAGCATATCTTACATGCTGCCAATTCCTTTTTAAAATCTACATCTCATATGATCCTCCAAGTAACACCAGGAATAATCCTTGAGTTTAGACACAGGGGTAAGACCAGAGTATACCTAGATGTAGTAAAATTTTATCAAATGAAATTAAAGAATGTTAGACATTCTAATTCAATCAAATTGTGTTTATTTTGATATATGATGTTTAATGCTACTTTGCTTTACTTATTTAATTTCATAACTGCTGAAGATTAATTTTATTATTAAGAAAAAAAGATGCTTAAAATGTTCTTGCAATGTATAAGTAAGCTCAGTGAATAGTAACTAAAACAACTCCCTGGAACAATATGTCTATTTACATACTATGTGGGGTGAAATTTAGTTTTAAGTTGTTCTAGAACCAGATGGTCTTAAAGGAATGTAAGACAAATTGCAAGGAGGAGATGAAAAATTATCATAAGTTAGGTGTCTTGTGAGAAGGCCAAGTCCTGGACTCAAATGATTCAGAGTAAGGCAGTAGTGTGAAATGACTCTGTAATTTGTTAAAGTCATTCAGCAAATGATCAGAAGTTGAAAGAGTTCTGTTTAATTCAGACTGTATCATAAGAAGCTTTTTTAAAAAAAACATTTTTATTAATTTTTATGTCTAATATTAAAGAATTTTTAGTTCACTTCTTTTCTTGCTTCCTTTTTGGTTGGTGCTCTGGGCTTACTCTTGGATCTGTGCTCAGGGAGTAGTCCTGGCAGTTTTGTTTTGTTTAGAGTGTGTGGGGATATTTTTAGGGGAAGGTTGTGCTCTTGGGTTGTGTGTATGTGTAGGTATGTTTGTGTGTGTGTGTGTGTGTGTGTGTGTGTGTTTTGGGTCATGCCATTCACACACAGCTCAGGGCTTACTCATGGCTTAGTATTCAAGGATTTCTCATGGAAGACTCTGAGTATCAGGAATTTAATCTGGGATGGCACCTTTAAGGGTAATATCTACCCCTTAATAAGAATACTGCCTCCTTATTTTGTAGTTTGAACAAAACTCTGCCAGAGTATACTCCTGACTCTGAACTCGTGTTTCACTCCTTGTGATTTTTGAGGGATCATATGCAGTCCTGAGTATCAAACCACTATCATCCACATACAAGGCAAGTTACCTGTACTATCTCTTTAGCCCATAGATGTAAATTTCTTAAAACTAAGATTAAAAAAGTTATTTAATATGTACCCTAAAAATTTTAAAGTATATTTAAATATTGTATATGTGGCAGATCCTGACTTAAAATTTTCTTAAATAACACAAAGGATTTTAGCCTGAATGAACATGTACAACTAAATGGTCACAATGCACATTTGGAATACCCCTATGTTAATATCAAATTGAAATTAAATATTAATATCTCCAGGTTACAAAAATAAAAAAAAAGCCTGAATCAGACTTTAATGAGTCAGATCAATCATGATGTGATAATGACTTTGAAAATCTATAGAACAACATCACAAATTCTGTGACTTAAGGAAATTAAAGTTATTACTTGGAGAGATAATATACATATTAATTTATATTGGTAATTTTTATACTTATGATTTATAATGGACTAAATGAATAAAATTGAACATGTTTAAGGGATTCTATTTGAAGGAAACAAATTTACCTAGAATTATAGATAAGTCTTATGAATGCATAACATTTAAGCTTAATGATAAATGGATTTATATAAATCAGGGAAAGTATATTTCAGTGAGGAAGGCAAATATAAATGTTTTGATTTAGAAGCATATTGAGCAGATTTGAAAAACGGAGATACCACTTAGAACTCAGTAAGAATAAATGAGATTGTTATAAACAAGGAAGAAAGCAAGGTCACGAATGTGATGCTAACAGCTTACCAGGCTCTGACAAGTATTTGGATAAATATTTCTTTTCTAATTTACTTGTTCATCTTCGAAGGGCTATAAGCTAACAAATATATAATGAGTTTTCTTCTTCTCTAGCAGACTCAAGCTTGTTGGTGTGAAACAACCACAGTATTTTCCTTGGCTCAGCAATCTGATATCTGATGAAATAAAAGCTGATCTTTACTCTCCATGATACCATCTGGGTCTATTCAGCTGTGATTTCAGAGATTCATTTTTCAAAAATGGAGCTCCTAAATGGCTTCAAAGTTTATATTGGCAGATGCTGAGATACTCAGCCACTGATGAGATCCAGGGGCCTTTGTTCTTCTTCACATGAATTAGTCAACATAAGTCTTCTCACTAGTTTACTAGTGTTTCTAGAGCATTGTAATGGAGAATAAGTTGAGAAATTCAGAAAGAGGAAGCAGGTGTTATCAGTTTCCTTGAGCCTTTTCCTGGAATTTCTTAGCATCTTTAGCATCTTTCATATCATATGTTTTGTTTAGTCTATAGAATTTGTTCATATTAGTTTTTGGGAGGCAGAGATTCCATATCTGCATGGCTGGACTGACTTAAGTTTTGAGGATCATATTTTTTTCTCTTCATCACTGACTTCTTATATTATTCCCACATGAAATATATAATCATCCCATCTATAATTTCTCCAGTATTTCCATTTCTTCTTGTAAGACAAAATCAAGAATCCAGAAATTGAGAAACAGAATCGAGAAATCAAGATAAAAGTAATCCATAATCTAACTCACTTTTAGCTGTGAATGAGGCTACTTGGTGTAATTTTGTTGTTGTTGTTTACGTTTAAAATACAGTGTTCATTGACAATAAGATCTAGGAAATTCAGAGGAAATTTATCTGACCCTCTATTTTCCAAGACCAAATGATTAGGCAGGCAATTTAATTATCCATTGTAGTGGGCATATTATTAGAAGGTAGAGAGTACACTCTGGGCTATGATAATCGAAAAACCTGCTGGGAAAATTGTTGCTGGAGTTTATTATACTTGAATGCTGTTTCCTCCAATTTAGTCTAAAGTTTGTGGTCTTTTTTTTTTTTTTTGAGATCTAGGTGCTGTAAAATGTAGGTCATGTTTACAGTTAAGCATTTCTCTTTGTGTTCTTTTCATCCAGAAAAATTCAGAAATTCAAAAATTGATTTTTATTTTGTCAGATCTCCTGCTTTGAGTCACTCTAAAAGTGCTTCTACCAGATAAATTTTCAAAAATGTTTATGAATCTTATTCGTGTTTTTAACATTAGGAAAAAAACATTGTTGAGATAGTCTTTGGATTAAACGGAAACTCTTGTGAGGTTACCGAAGGGTAAACATAGCTAATTGAGCCAGGAGTGAGTGGAACTGGGACAGCAGGAGAACTGCTGGGGGCATGTTGTTTCTATCTTCTCAGATTGGTCCAGCCTCTTTGGTGTGATTTCTTAGCTTCATGGGCTGGTTTGAATTTTGTCACATAATGGCAGCTGGGTTATAGGGAAAAAAGAGAAAAACAACCTCAAGAGAATCATCTTTTGACCTTGGAAATTACACATAATTGTTTCTGACATAACGCTTAGGCCTCCAGGATTGAAGTGAAGGGATCACAGACCCAGTTGCTTGATATGAGAAGAGTCAAAGTCACATTGCAGAAGTAACTCTTAGAAGTGCCTGGCAGAAACTCAACTTGCTACACTTAAATTTCCAACTAAATTGGTACTTCCAAAACATCAGATATATAGTAGTTTAAACACATTATAAGATATCTAGTTAAGTTGATTATGTAAAAAGTTTTTCCAGAGATAAGGGCAACTGGTCAGGGAGTCAGCAAGTTAAAAAATGGTTAAGGCCTGTTACTTTCACATGACCATCTGTAGTTAAGTCCTAGTACCACATGGTTCCCAGAACCCTGAGTCTCACTGAATGTGTTCCATGATGACTTCTGAGCACTATTGGATATGGCCTTACAGGCTCCTGAGCACAATACTTGTGACAAAGTTAAGCCCAGCAGGGTTTAAATATTACCACATTATCAGGACTGACTTTGATCTGCCAACTTGCTTGTTTGATAATATCTTAGAAGCATCCTTTGGTTGTCTGAACAATGTTTGAAATCTCCCAAACACCACCCATAACCTCCCCATCTACATTTAAAGATAACCTTGTTGGGTACTGTGACTAAATTTCTAAAAAAAAATGTGGCTTCCATTTCTGGACTCTTGCAGAAGAATTTAGCTTGCTGCCAATAGTAAAGGTCAAGAGGAATCTATAGCTTACGTAAGTATGTGCAAAATTCGGAAGTTTTGCGTTTTACTCATTAGAATAGACTCCTTGTGGTTATTGGAGTTAAAATGTACAGTCCTTGAATTGGCAGACATGTAGATCACTCAAGCTTAGTGGCTACCTCATTAAAAAAAAGATCACAATAGATATTTGTATAGAACCAGTTATTATTTGTATAGATAACACAATAAAATAGTTTGGAATGAAAATTATACTAATATTAAGAATATAGAACTGGAAAGGAGTCAAAGTTGAGGAAATGCATTTTGTAGGAGATAATTAAAACATTTGGAAGATGGAAACAAAAAGATATTATTTTTATTTCTAGATGATATTTTTACTCATATTTGTAGATAATTCTACAAATTTTAATGTTTTGATTATTTCTTGGCATCTTACTGGAAAGGGCAGGCTGAAAATTAGCTACAGTGATCTAAAAATGCACAGGTAAAGTCATGAACATGATTTGTAACTTGAGTTCATGAGTGTATAAATGCTTCAAGATGAAATATTGAAAATAATCAACTTTCCTTGGGAAATTCAGGACATCAAAATGTAACCAAAGAATATCCTGTTGCAGAGAAGTGATGAAGAATTTTGTTGTAAAAATGACAAGAAACTATTTAGGAGGCAGGAAACCATAAATAATGAAAGGAAATAAAAATAGATGCTGTATGATTTTTTTTTTTACTTTTCTACTACTTATTTAGAGTAGAAGAAAATCATTGAGCTAACACACTACAAAGTTTTAAATTAAATTTGATTTTGTGGTTCCTTCCTCCTTAGAAGTTTTTTATTGGAATGTCTTCCTCAGAGAAAATGGCATATTTTACCCTGTATGAAGCTCTCCTTGCTCTTCTGGTCACAGATTCTATTTGTGTGTTTTATAAGATCAACATCAATTTAAACTTCTTTATGTTATGTAAATGTGACTTTTACATTTTGCACAGAATGGGAACTCATTTAAAACTAGATTCATGTCACTGGCTTTGTGTTTTTAGAATTCTTTTTCTAAACAGAAATTTTGTGAATTTATAAGAACAGAATACTGGCTATAAAATATAACAAGACATGCTTAAGATGTTTAACAGCTTAAAACTTTTGAAATTCTAAGTCATATAACATATTGATTTCCAACAATTCCCATTTCTTTGGTGAACTTTTCCCTAGAAAAAAAAGGTCTTTACTGACTGTATATTATTTGGGTACAGGGTTTTGAAGAACTATGAGTAGACCTTGGAACTGTGGCTAAAGAAACAAGGTATTTATTAGTGTCTAAATAATCAATAAATTATTATGTATATTTTAACATTGCTAGGGTTCTAGGCAAGAATGTTAAAATATTTTATGCAGACAAATTTATGAAATAATTGAGTTTGTGTTAATACACAATCTGTATCACTTTTGATTTTCTATATCATTTTAAACTGATGGTTCTGGTAAAAATGTGATTGAGGTTTAAGATATTTTATGAAGAAATCAAAACCTATCTTAATACTTAAATTACATTTGAGTGTAAAAGTTTCTAATAGCTTTAATAATAACTATTCTGATGACATCTATATATCTTACAAGAATAAATTTAATATTCAGTTTAGAGTGACAAGATTATTAAACTGAAAAATAGAAATAAAAATATTAGATCCAATAGTTACTAGTGACCTCCATATAATGTAATTGGTATATATGGTAATAGCCATAAAAGCTAACATTTCTATTACTTTAAAGTTTTGGCAGTTTTACTGGATTTGAGATGAATGAGCATATTCTGAAAAGTCAGTACTGTGGAAATACATTGTTGTTACAGATGGCATGTATTCATAAGTAAGCATGAAAGGTGCTAAATGTACAGAAGGGAACAATTGGGCTTCTCAAATAAATCCATGCAACTCATTCCTTCCTTAATTGTCATTACTGTCAACTTACAGGAAACACACTCAGATAAAACTCAGCCATATGAATCTCAATTATTGTCAGCCCCAGTTTCACAGGGTATAGCAATGGTGGCCCTCAAGCACCAATGTGAAGGCTCTCTTTGTGGTTCTCGCCTCCTTAGACCCTCACATTGAACCACTAGCTTGGCTAGTGTTTTATTAAATAGCAGCCCCCAAATAAAAGCCTTTAACAGTATCATGTGCACTGAATTCTTTAAAAGTAATTTATTTTTCATGTTTTTTTTTTGTTTTTGTTTTATTTTTGGGTCACACCCAGCAGTGTTGAGGACTGTCTTGAGGCTCTGTCTACATGTATAATGTCTGGCAGTGCTCAAGGACTTTGGGAGTGCAGAGAATACAACCCAAATTAGACAAGTAAAAAACAAAGGTCCCATACATTGTACTGTCTTTCTGGCCCCATTCATGTTTTAAGAATATGTGAAATATTTTAAATTTAGCACAATTGATGGCTATGAAAATGATACCCATGCAAAATTATTATTATATAAGAAGACTTGAGTAATAAATAGTTTTAATTTTATTTAATTTATTTAAATTTTGGGGGTCATACCCAGCCATACATAGGGCTTACTCCTTATTATATGGTCAGGGACAACAACTGGTAGACTTTGGGGGATAATATGGGGTGCTGATATCTGAAAATAAGTCAGCTGCATTCAAAGCAAGCATTTAACCCACTGTACTATCTCTTCAGCCAGCTATTCAATTTTAGCCTTTGTTTCATTTTTCAGTCTTCTTCAAGTTACATGCTTTTCTTTCTTGAAATGAATCATCTCTCTTCACAAATCAGGTCTGTAAAGAATAGGATTCAGAACTACTTGCTTAAAGGGTAATAAAATTGACCCAAAGAAAAACTATGAGCTCACTTTAAAAAATATGAATAATGTTATAGAAGAGAATAACATTCATTCTGACTCTTCTTACAAATGGGCCTAAAAGAATTTATTACTCAAGTGAATGACTAGTCTAGTGAGATGTGGATTTCTAGTCTAAGACATGAAATTTCCAAAGAACATTTATTACTGCTTAACTGAACCTAGGCCTTTTATAAAAAAAAAATAGGTCTGAAAATCAGAGGTATCATTTAGGAAAAAATAGTTTCTTTTACGTTTGAAGCATAATATAAAATATGATTAAGCTATTTGAATTATCATTTATATTTCCTCTGCTATACTTCATATTCTTTGAGAATTTATGAGTAGTGCCTAAGTAAATATATATCAATGATGGCAGAATAGAGAATGATATTCATTTGGCTATGCCATTTCTATATCTTTTAGAAATGCTATTTAATGATGACTGTTTCCAAAAAATTATTTGATAAAATCATAAATTGTCTCAGATATGGTACTGTAATAAATAGGTCTTATATTTTCAATTATTCATGTTGGTACTCTTCAAGTATAAGAGTGTAAAACTGCATATTTTCAACTTTAAATATCTAACATAAAAAGAGGAACATTCGGGGCCAGGCAGTGGCGCTAGAGGTAAGGTGCCTGCCTTGCCTGCGCTAGCCTTGGACAGACCGAGGTTCAATCCCCTGGCGACCCATATGGTCCCCCAAGCGAGGAGCAACTTCTGAGCGCATAGCCAGGAGTAACCCCTGAGTGTTACTGGGTGTGGCCCAAAAAACCAAAAAAAAAAAAAAAAAAGAAAAAAAGGAACATTCATAATACCATAATCATTGCTTTTTATATTTTACCCATTTTATTTAATATACACTTTGTGTTTGCACATGTGATATACACAAGGCTTGTATTGTAAATGCTATATTAATACATGAATATTTAAATAAGTTGCATAAACATTTCCTAGACATCTATACATAATATTGTTGAAAATACAGCAGAATAGAATTGTCCACTTTAGAAATTATTTTAAAAGACCTTTACTGAATATTTTAATTAAATGTTTCTGTGTACTGTCATTTAAGAACATGTATTTAAAATATTGTTTTATTTATGTAGTTTACTTATATCATTACCCTATTGCTTAGCTTTGTAATAATTGACATATATCTAACCACTATCAATGGACTCTTGACCATTCATCACTGGTCTTCATCACAACTCTGCTGTGAGCTTCCTTATCTCCTCCTCAACCCCTACACCTCTCGCACTGTTAACAAGTTTTATAATATAAGGAAGGCCAATGGTTTGTTATTGTTTTTATTCTCTATTACTTTATCTTTTCTCTTTCTGCTCCACAGATGAATAAAATTATCTGGTATTTTTTATTCTTCCTATTTAATTAGCTTAAAAAATATATTGGGGTAGTACAGATAGTATGAGGGTTAAGGACTACATGAAGCTGATCTTGGCTCAATATCTGTCTGGCACTACAAGCACCTACAAGAGTGATCTCTGAGCAAAGATCTAGGAGACATGAACTCTTGCAAGTGCAGCCCTTCCAAAAAACTCTAAAATTGTATTCATATTACTTTAAAGTGAAAATATTATATAACAATACACTAAATTGGTCACCTTAATATTTAAAAAATTGGTGCCAAAGTGAAACAACATAGCTGCAACTTTAAGACTCAAGTATTTAAGGAAGTTGCTTTGTAAGCAAGTTTTTTCTTTATAGTTAAACTGACCGCATGCATTAGCATCTATTCATCTCCAACTGCCCTATTCTTGTCAGAGATAAAAATTGAAACCAATAAAAAAGAATTTGGAGAATGTAAAAAAAATAATGCTTAAAATGCTTACAAATAAGTACTAAAAATCACATAAATATAGCCAGAATGTAATAAAATCATAATTAACACTAAAAATGCCAGAAAATTTAACCTAATTTTGATGACCATCTACAGTGAACATTTTCCTACATTTTTCACATGTATTTCATGGAGCTAATTTACTTATGTAATTTTATATTATATTTGTTCTATGAAAATATCTATTTCTATTAAAATTTATATTATAATGAATAACCTTTCCATCATTAACAATGAAGGACTGTTAACTTACATCATAGACAAATATTTTAAGCCATA